>NC_061773.1:15565000-15865000 GCF_022458985.1 Mugil cephalus | reverse complement strand
AAGGACCCTCAGTTGTTGTTACTAGATTGTGAAAAGGCCAAGTCTCTAGCAACACTGTGTGATGTGGAACAACTTTATTAGAGAAACAAAATCCTGCGACAATAATGAACACAATATGCCCAACACATATGTTTAGGTGTCCCCAGGCTAGTATAGATGTACAGTATGTGAGTGTATGTAATTAGTAAGTCTGTAGCCACGTGACCACATGCCCAATCCCTAACCCCATTACGACTGTGCTGATGTGTTAGTCGAATATACAATTTCTTCTACTTCTAAATCCACCTTTTTTCCTTTTTTCCTTAGGCACCTAATTCTCAACTTGAAGACGTGTCTGGGAGTACATTTTATTTGTTTCATTTGCTTTCTATATTAGGACATTTTTTATTTTCTTTCTCTTTTTTTTTGCCACTGCTCTGAAGAAAATTAAACCACAAATATTTTATTAATTCCGTCAGAACACTTCATTTTTGTTGGAGCTGCTGTGCTTGGCTGTTGATGCTGATGTTTATGTTTTTGCTGTCCAGTTTCTGGGTGCCTCATAGTTTCTCCACTGCAGTGTTACGCACTTTCCTGGAAAATGATAACTTACAGCTTGACCGTTCTGGGAGTTTTCTCTCTCTCCCTCACACATACCTCAGATGTTGTTGAGCCTCCCGAAACACCCACTGTGTTACCAGCTAAACTGGTCAGTGAGCAAACACACCCTCCTCACACATAAAAGTTTTTGAAAGTCTGTATTTGATAGTTCATCTGTAGATGAGCGCGTTTGTGTTCATACTTTCTGAAGGATTGGTTACAGACTGGACACCAAAGAGCTTGCACACATATGTGTATGCAAAAGTGTCCGATGGCTTCTTAAATTCCATTAACCCGGGGTCTTGGTTCAGTTGCATCAGTTACAAAAACATATGACGCACAACTCTGACACGGAGACCAAGCTTCCCAGCACTTTCCTAGTGAAGTGTTTCACAGTCAGGTGGAGGCTTGACCCAGTTACTTAACAACTTGCTGAGAAGGTGAACATTCCCACTGTATGATAAGTGTTGCTAAATACATCTCAGCTAGTAAAGCAGAAGTAAACCAGGAGAAGCGCCTCTTCGATCTTTACAGAGGACGGATATATAACATTACAGACTCTTTAAAGTTTTAAAAATAATTCATTTATACATTTATTTTTTATGGTGTATCAGTCATTTATTGTCATTTTTAACTTGCTTTCTCTTATTACTCACTGACTGAACGAGAACCAACTGTTTCTTATGAGCTTGCTTGCGTGTGTGCTCAAGGAACCGACTGATTCAATGCGCGATCGTGCCAAAGTCTTCATACCATTTTTCTGATTAAAGAAAGCAGTCGGAGATTTCCAGGCATGCAGTCGCACAGGCCTGACTCGGCTCAGCATGGTTCGTTTTATGGATAACAGCAGAGCTCAGTATGCCAGGAATACTCTCTTACGGTTGTGGGAGCTCGTGCGCATCCGAGCCAGCGGCACGAGCGTCCAAACAAACATATGCATTTTTTATGTGGTGCAAGAAACCTATACAGTTTAGAAAGCAACAGATTGAACTGCGGCTCACAGGAAACTTTGAAAGTGTGAGTTTATTATTTCTACCTGATTAAATAGGTTTGGGATTTCCGTTAGCTGGTAATTTGGAGTTGAGAGCTTAAATCTTAAAACTCTACTATCCATTACTTCACAGAATTCACAGACTGGACTGCCTTTCTGTCTCTTTCTCATTGTCACATCAACCCACTCCCACTCTATGTGTCTCTGTTGTAGAGAGAGCTATTCTTTTCTTATGTGCAATATCCTACTTTGTATTTTTATATTTTTATATAGTTTTACCAAGTGTGTATATTCCTGATAGTGGTGGGTCTATTTATGGTTTAATTTCTCCTTCTTGCTACTTAAAATGTTTACCTTTGTTTCTTGATTAAAAAGCTGAGTCAGGGAACCGCACACAAAAACCTATAAAGATACACACAAGGACCTGAGTGCAGTGAAAACAGTCCCCACTTCCACTCTTCCCACAAATATTTTGTAGAGGAAAGTTGGTCAGGAGTCTTCCTGGCGTAACTCTTTCTCACTCTGCCATGTCAATCACATTGTTGTGTGGTGGTTTCATGCAGTGAAGGACAGAAGGCGTGGAGCTGAATTTGTGACACCAAAACGTCTCTAAATGTTGCGTGCAAAGTAATTTTCATTTCCTCCGGATACAACATATTTCATAATGAAATGACCGCCGCCAGACTCTTAATCTGATAAGGACCAATTAGAATTGGGTCTGTCTAAAATAACTCAACGGTTAAAATCATCATATAATCAATCATATAATTGGTTTATTCTTGAGCCACTTGTGCTAGATTGAAGATACCACATTCAAAATAATGAGCCAGATGGATGGACAGGCATCCTGAAACCGTACTACGAGTATGACCGCTGATGCCAGAGGTATCATCCATACAATACATATAATTGTGTGTTCACCAAACCTGTGTTTTCCTTTTAAAAAAAAACAAAAATCCTTGTGGTCGTGTCTTTAACTACAAAAATGAAAGATGTTTGCCTAAGGATCAAATATAGTTACAGTAAGTGGATCCTGAGACAAAATGTACCCAATTGAAGACGCTCGAGGAGCTGTGGCATTAAAAAATAACTCCAGAGCCACTGGGCTAGATAATACAATAATCAACCGGAAAAACCAACATGTGATGAGAGGCTCAAAGGACAGAAAAGAAGTGTCTCCACAAGGCTGAACGGGTGTTCGATCGCACAAAGGAGCATCTGTGTGCTCAGAGACCTGGAGGGGATTAACTACTGCTCAATAGGACAGTGTGTTTTGTTTATGTCTGTGTACAATATTGGCTGGGTGACAATAAGAGCAGTGTAGCTACTGACTGTACCACAAGCGGGGAAAGCCGGTGGCTCACCGGGCAGAGATGATTCACAGGGAGCCGGCGGCGGGTCGAGGCTTTTTTAGCGTCTATCCTGTGTCGGACGCTTTATTCCCCTGAAAATAAGCGTAAAATGTCATGAAAATAATCTCAAAAAGAAAAGAGGGGTTTGATTATACCCGAAACACAAAGTTGTATCAGGAACAAATTTAAATGTCAGATCTTTTTTTTTTCAGGGAAAATATTACTTATCATGCTAATCCACACAGTCTCCCTTTCTCTCTCTTTTCTTTTCTCATATCACCCTTTGTTTTCAAACTCAATCATAAATGTGAGGAGTTGTCTCATAGTTTTAAATGTATTAAAAGTGATGTTTCAGTACACAAAAAGGAAGAATCCAGGAACTTCATACCGTAAGGCCTTGTTCAGATCAACATTACAGCAGCTCTTCATTCATTTTAATGAGACCGCTGTGTGCAAAAATGATCAACTGTGCTCAACTTAACTGCACTGCAACAAAAGGCCCCTAAAAAGTGCATAGTTCTGATATGTATATGTGTATATGACATGTATAACACTTCTACTGTTTAACTCACAATCACTGAGTAAGACACAGTAAAAAAAATAAATAATAAAATAACCATTGACCATCGACTGCACACGGGTCAAACATCTAAAAATAATTCACTGATCAGCCCCAGCATTAAAACCACTGACAGGAGAAGTAATAACATTGGGCATCTTGTGACAATCCAATGTTCTGCTTATTGACCTGCTTATTCGTGTGGATGTTACTTAGACATGTACCACCCACCTAGACCAGACCAGACACCCCCACCCCATAGCAACGATACTCCTTAATGGCAGCAGCCGTCCCCAGCAGGACGCAGCCTGACACAGACACACACACACACAAAAACAGTTCAGGAACAACTCACAGGTGTCAAAGGCCTCAAAATTTACTTGGACTACAAACTGATCAAGTATTTGTGGGATAAGCCTGATCCACAGAGGCCCCTCCCCTCAACCCATAGAACTTAGAACGTCTTTTTCACGTATGGGGGTGCACACCGTAAAAACTTGACAAAGACAAGGCACAAAGGATGACTTTGTGTCAACGTCAGTCAGACGATGCATGTGTTAAATTTTTTGGTGGTTCCTTTTCAAGATTGAAAGTGAAAAAGAGGAGAGGATATCACCCTTTTAGCTACACGTGGTGACAAACACTTACTTATTACTATTTCTACTGGTCACAAGTACATATTCACAGGTCAAACCTTCTGTTTCACAGATTCGCTCACTGGCTGAGTACGTGCACATTAACACCACCGTCTGACCTTGAAAGACCTACTTCACCGGACTGTGAATTGTTTTATATATTTAAAGTTACAGAATTTTCACAATACTAATCATGTCTAAAATCTACTAATCTAATATGCATACGAAAACTGAGGTACTCATGGTTAGTTGGAGGAAGACATGGGGGGGTTAAAGGAAAAGGCTGCTGATTGCTAAACTACTCTTCACACATCTCTGCTGACTTGAATGGTGTTTTGACAGAGCGTTCTCAAAGACAGAAATCTGCGGTCTGCATGCAACACATTCACAGTACTTGCGACACTCAAGGTCCAGAACGTCCCATACTATTATTAAGCAGAAAGAGGAAGTGAGAGCGGGCAGTTGAGGCGCTGGAGGCCTCTTCCTCTTCATCTTGTTCATCCTGTTGCAGACTCATGAATGAGCAGGTTCCTGGCAGACAAAATGGAGAAGTATTGGTTATAGGTGAGAATGCATGCGCAGGCTAATATCTTGTCATTCATGCTTTGCATTCATTCAAGAAATTACTGAGTTTATAGAAAGGCTGACTTATCTGGTTAATATATCACATTTAACCTTTAAGGTGCAAATCCGTTTCCAGTCCAGAGATCTGAAAATGTGCACACTCATAACGGACATGTCACATTAAAAAAAAAATGGACCTGAAACCAGACTGAGGATCTGCTCTTTGCAGTGAGAGTAAACCTCGGAGAACCGTCCAGTGTACAGTAAGCATTTATATCACTCACCGTTTGCTGATGAACTATGTGAATAATTCATGTAACATGCATCAGCATTCGTCTTGTCACACTCACAGTTGTGTTATCCAAATCCATCCATCCATTTCCACCACTAATTCAGCCATAGCGGCAGCAGGTTGAACAACATCCTTCTCCTTCAGGTGTTCCTCATGTACCTTCTTTTCCGCATGCAGTCTGCAATTACCCGCAGTATCTACCAGTTTAAAACACCATCGATCCTTTAGTTTGTTGCAGTCATGTTTTGTATACGGCCCCATGAGAATGGAGGCCATTGACCTCTCAACCTTTTAATCTAGTGTCAGACTGACATGAACAGACGTCTCAAGACTCAAGTAACGATTTCCTGAATGGAAAGATTAACATTAGTTTCCCGCCAAGACGGAGCAACAACTCAGAAAGTCAGCACAAAAACGTTGGTGCACGATTAGCTAAGGAAAATTGCCTCCAGATGAATGTGGGTAAAACCAAGGAGCTGGTGGTGGATGTCCACAGGCACACACCACACACACATTGTTATAACCTGGCTGTTGACCTGAACAAAAACTGAACTGAACAGATCACCCTAGGGCACTTTATAAGAAAGGCCAGAGCAGACTATACTTACTAAGGGCACTTAGGACATTCGAAGCACTACTGACTGAAGGCCTTTTATGACTCTGTGGCGTCAGCCATCCACTGTGGTGGTCTGCTGGAGCAGCAAAGAGACTGAACACTGGTGAAGAAGGCACTCTTGAGCCTGTGGAGGTACTGGGTGATCGGAGGATGGAAGCAAAGCTGTCCCTGATGCTATCCCTAATAGAAAACCCCCTTCATGTTGCTCTAACAGCACTGGGCAGCACCTTCAGCAGCCCAGTACTTCAAGGAGCGTTTCTGCAGGTCCTTCCATCCTGCTGCAGTGAGGCTGTACAACCTAGTTTACTCTACTACTACTACTTTAATTGGCCACTTTTGTATTTACTTAATGCTTACTTTTCCTCGTCTTGTTGCTGTAACACTGCAAATCTCCCCACTGTGAGATCAATTAAGGGATTTTCTTATCTTACATGAACAGAAACATGGTAGACGAAGGTAACCAAACATTGGCAAATGTCACAGTTTGAAAGCTGGATGTCCATCTCTCACAAAAGTGTTGAGCGCTGTCCACATCATCCATTGTTTTATAGCTGACAGTTGGTCACTTGAGGATGCTACATGCTACGGTTGCCTTGGTAACGCTCTTATGAAGGGGCTGGGGTGCTGGGACCCAAGTGCGAACAGGAGAACCCAGACAAATGTACAGCCAACAAAACAAACTCCTAAATCGAATAGTAGCAGAAAGTCAAACTCCAAAAGGGCCAGCAGAGTCAGTCAAACACAGCAGACAGGGAATGAGGAAAATCCAAATGTCAGAAAATAGTAGAATAGATCATAGACAGGAGGCAAGATGGGAAAAACCAAGTAGGGGAAAAAAGAGCTTGAACACTAGGCAACAAAGAAAATCTGGCAAAGACCAGGGGCATGAGAAAGGGTTCATATACACTGGGGGAAAAGACACAGGTGAAACACATTAAGGAGGAGACAGCAATCACAGAGGAGGGAAAAAACAGGAAGCGAAACAACAACACACTAAATTATCCCCAAAATATTGCTAGTGTATGGATTTAGCTAGCTCTTCTTGACGCCAGGAACCAATGACGGTGTTTCCTTGGGACAAACGGTTGGAGGAACTCTCATCATGTCTCAATCAACTGCCACAAATTTGAGATTAGTTACACCTGGTACCCTCCGATTTCAAATCATCTAAGACTCGTTCATTCCATGCACTGTTGCTGCCACTTCACTGGTAGTCTCTTCCTGTTTATACACCCCTGAACATAATACTTTTTAACAAATGGGGTTTTAATAATATGAACCATATCATGCCTCTCTTTTTTTAATTTGTTTTCATGCAAATACTCGAAGCTACTTAGGTGACATCCCATCCACTTGAAATAACTCAAAAATGTAAATAATTTGTATTGGCCATGGCTATATGCATACACTGCAGATAATAAGACGTTTGTTGTATGCATGTAATCCACCCACTTGAAGCAGTGGGCAGCCATACAAGGCGCCTGGGGCGAATAAAAAATACTGGATTATTATAAAAATTTGTTCCTCATATTCTTGCCCTCTACACTAAATTGAATGGATGTGGTGATGTCTTGCATTTTGATCGACTATGATTTGTCCAGTTTCCAGCTGCAAAAAGGGAACACGAGTCGCACATTGTTTAATCGTGTGAAATAGTGACCATGCCAAGCTGCTCGCTAGTATTAAAATCTAAAATGTAAATTTTATTTGAGCATACATCTGCCCCTTTCCACAAGATACTGAACTTACTGTTCATTTACATTTACTTACCACAAGATACTGAACTAAACCTCTCAGTACACGCAAAGTTTTTCGTGTCGTCTGTATGTCTTATACAGACGACGATGACAGACCGTGGTGTCCGGACATCCTGTTTTTAGCAAAAACTTGAATGGGCTGCTTCCTGAAAGTGTAAATGTGCCTGTCTAAGTGTATGGGGCTCTGTTCTGCCCTTTTTGCACGCAAGGTGAGAAAGCATTAAAGAACTAACTGCAAAAAGAGTTAGAAGAGTTGCGGTATAAGTACTGAAAATACTGTTGCCTCTACTGTAGGCAACAAAGTGAGTTGTGATATTTGAGACATGGCTGCAAAGTTACTTTTACTACCTTCAGCAGAAGCTTATCATCTTATTTCAGCTTCCTCTTTATCAGTTTTAACAGCACACAGCTCACCACACTGACATCTTGTCTGCTGTTACAGATTATCTGCTTTATGTTGGACTTTATCTTGAGGCAGTGAAACACCAACTTGATGATCTACTGGCGTAGGGCCGTGGTGCGCATGTAACACTGGTTCAGGCACTGTTTCCTGCACCACTGGCATCAGTTGGACCCTCGTCATGGCTTTGAAGCAGGGGAACGACTGTGTCTGAGCCTGTAGAGAGAGAGACAGACACTTCCCACCCGCTCACACTCTTCTCCAACACAAACAATCAATATATAATCTCAGGCATGACCGAACAGACTGAATCATCACAAACCGTACAGAGTTTATTCCCATCCACAGAGAGACTCGTGGCAAATACAAAATGAATACAACTGCCAGAGCGCAGATGTGACATCATGGCCACTCCACACTTTAATGACATATATATATTCAAAGACGTTCAAAGATAATCTAATCTGAACATTAGAATCCAGAAATATTTTCACAATAACATGATGATCCAGAATGAACAGGCTGCAGACCAACTGATCAGCATGATTCACTAGAGGCCAGCACTCTACGATGGTTTGTAGCTGTTCCTGAGCCTCCGAGCCTCCCAGCTAATAGTAGCTCTTCCTGTTTCCCCTTTTGAATGAAGAATACAGACTTCCTCTACCTGCTGGTTTGAAGAGTTGTCTCCTCTCAGGTGCAGAACGCATGAACATGTGGACTGTGTTGCTGTAGTCTTTGCGGTGTGTTCAAGTTCCACTTTTTGGACCAGACAGGAGCCGTGAGGCGACGTCACTCAGTCAGTCGGCCTTTGTTGCAGGTAATTCTTTGACATTAGTTTGGTTTGTCCCTTAAATCATGACTGCCTCCGCCTCTTTGAAGGCTCCTTTCTGGCAACAGTTTGGTCTGTGACACAAAAATACAGACATGTGTTGAGCAAAGCCGAGTAAATTACATGCATTACAAACAGCGGCCACTTAAGAGGCTTAAACGCAGGAAATAGGCAGGTTAATAAAATGGGATCTGGATACTGACTACAGGGGTGACTGGAAATCTATGGTCAGGATTCAATACAGACAGCCAGGACTGAAAACAAGACAAACATCTGTTTTCTAAGTAATTTACCATTAAATTTACTTCCAGCTAGTTAGTTTGAGGTAAATTTGTTTCTGATTGAATGGAGCTGCTGCTGATTGCTATCGACGCAGAGGGGGTGTGGGGAGACTGACAGTCGATTACCCGCTGCCTAGCAACATAAAGACGGCCAAAAATGCATCAGTGTGAAGCGAATCAGAGCTGCACGGAGGCTTTGTACTTGTGCATCCAGACTGACTGTCCCACGTCGCCACCACAACTGCCATCACGGTCACTAGGGTTACTATAGCTGAGAGAGCAGTCCATATTTACCTGCTCCTGCACACACAAACACACACACACACACACACTGAGTCCAGTTTGCACTAGAAATGTTTCAGTGGACATGTTGTTACTGGCAACTTCTTCAATAAAAGCGACAGAGCGTTATGGAAGCAAATGGGCTGCTGCAAATGTAGACTTTGCAAATAATCGATGACGAACATGAAGCATGTGAATATGGAAAAAAATATCTGATCTGCACGGAACTATCGGCCCTCAAAGTATCAAGTTTGATCAAGTTTTTTTTTCTTTTTTTTTTATGTAAGTTAAGATCAAGAGATGGCCTTAACCAACCCTTTACTTTGTCTCTTTGGCTGCAGCTGCACTGCAAGGGTCAGTCCTGTTAATATCATCTGAATGTGTTTATCACACAAAAATCGTAAATTGAGTCAGCTGGTGGATGAACGGAGAGAGCACCTTTAAACATCATTGACGCTTTATGTTTGAGAAGATGCAATTAGGGACACACCCTAATACTACTACTGATGTTATGTCCAAAACAAAATGTCCCTCGAGTCAATCCTGGACACAAGCAGTCAGTCGGTACATTTACATGCACGTGAAAAAAAATGAATTATTGCTTTAATCTGATTTAACTGGACAACTTAAGTACATGTAAACACGTTACTCTGACTAAAATCGGAGTTCTTCTTATCCGATTAAGACACCCAGATAATGCAATTGGAAAATAGCATCACTAATGAAAAGGTTAAATGGCAACAATACGCCTCTGGAAGCAAAATATTTGTTATCTTATATGAAAAAAAACGACATGATTTCATGTGGCTTGTCTTTTAGGTTTGTTGAAGTGTCCTTTCAAACTCAGCCAGATCCAAAATCATTAAAATAATGAATTAAATGGCATGGGAAGACATTATCCCTTAATTCAAGACATTTTATTCAAAACCCAACGAATATTATTCTAGGTAAGATCACTTTTTACTCCTTATATTTGTGTAACCGATACCAGAGCCATTGATTCACATTTTCTTTTACAGATGCTCTTTATATTTGCATCATATTTTGCTGGAAACCTGACTACTGTTCAGCTTCATTCATTTTTCTTATTGTGGACTGTTGTGGGAAGTGTGTGTGTGTTTGTTAATGTTGGGAGGGGGCAGTTTCTGATCAAAACCACTTTCTCTAACGTATCTTAGCTTAAAGAGAAGTCAGGAGTTTCACTCTGATACCAGTTCTCTGTGGATGTGTGTGTGCGTGTGTGTTGCCGGCTGAAAGGAAGTGGGATGCGTGTCGGAACCAAGTGATAGTGTGTGTCTGTGTGTGTGTGAGCAGATGCTTTGTGTTCCAGTGTACAATCAGTTTTCTTATCAATTGGATTTGTGTGCGAGTGTGTGAGGACAGCCGTGTGTCGTTGCCGATAGCATTCAGGAGTTAAACAGTGTGTCTCTGTTTTCCATTGATTGTGAGAAGGGATTCACTTATCTGTCCTGACGCAGCTGACCTACACACACTCACACACTCTCGCACACAAGTGCAACTGATTTCCTCTCTGTTGAAACACAACGGTAGCACACACAGACTATTACTATAACTGTTTCCTGTAGCAGGAAAAATCGACAAATTAGCCAGTATCTGATTATGTCATTCTTACTCCAACACTGTGACGAAAGTCCTTTTAAATAACCGATGCTGTTTAATTTTACACATTCATTTTCCGCCTTAAACTATTTATTCTCTTTTGGTGCATGTCTCCGTCATGGTCTTCAGTTTGTAGGGATTCACAGGTCACCCAGACGTCACTGAGGAGGCTCCTCTCCTAATTCAGAGCTGCCTTCAGGATCCCTCAGGTGCCTGTGTGAAGATGTTGATAGCGTTGCTTCCTGCTACCCCAACGACACCACAATGGCTCAAGATATTGTAGTGGGTTGGCCTCTATTCATCCACCCTCATCATGCATCATACCTTCCAGTCCTGCTCCTGGTTCTCCTAACTAACAGATAAATGTTTGTTTTATTTCTCAGATAAAGTCAGTTTAAAAGTCATCATGATTAATCTGATTAATGCATTTAACCCATCTACAGCGCAGCGTGACTCTGAACATCTCTGCTAATGCATTTTGCAGTTGACCTGGTAGTGACAGGCAGCAGAACCAATCGATAATGATGGAGGATGCTAAACAGAACGTTGACCCTCTCCATGGGAAATTTGAATACAAAAAAAAAAGTTGACCAACACAAGTGTCTCAACTCTCCTCTCTGTCACAAGTTAGTTTGTCTTAGTAGCTGCTGAAAGAGGAGGAACAGGGCCACTGTAATGTGGTTAAATGTTTGTTTAGAAAAGAGACAAAATGTTGTAAAGTTGTTTCAAGTTGTTTTGTTGAAACTATTGAAGTTGTTTAATAAACACATTAAGTGCATGTATATTCTATCTTGAGTGTGTCTGCTCATGCAAAATTAAACGCGATTAATATTGATTAAAATGAATGATATTTAATCGCGATTAATCCTAATTAATCCACAGCGACTTTGTGATTAAAATTTTTAATCATTTGACAGCACTAGTTTTGTAACTGAATGTGTAAAGTCTTTTTTTACTTTGCGGCCCAAGAACCAAGGTTGTGAAATAAATGATGTGCACAACAACACAATTCAGTAAGGGCAGGTAGCCTTACACATCTTCACAGGGTGTATTGTCATATAAAGGTCAGAGATGGGAGACCCTCTAGAGTCCAGATGGTGGGGATATTTAAGTAGCTGTCTGATGAAAACTACAGCAGAGAAGATCCGTAAATATTGTGAAGAGTGGAGTGTTTTTTGGGAGGAGATGGGCTGACAATAGTAGGTCTGAAAGGCGTGTTGGCAAAGGAGATTCATTAGGTAGTAAAATTCTCAATTTAATGAACAAGAGATTGCGAGAATAAATATGTTGGTGTTTAGGCTGTGAAGACGAGCAAAACCACTGAGTGGCGACTCAGATGAAGGTATAAGTCAAGGTAGTGGTGGTGGCGGTGGAGCAGATGGGCTGATGGAGACTTCTGTTGAGACGTAGTGGGAAGCTGGGATAAGTGGAGATGCTGAACTTAAAAGGCCGAGTGATATAATTGCCGCAAATTTCAAGAACAGGGATTTGGGATTGAATAGTTTGAAGAACGTCAGGACGAGACAGATCACAGGTCGAGAGTAGTTTCATTAAAATTGAGGGTGAAGTGAGTGTGACTGTGTGGGAAAGCAGCAGAGAAGGGAATTGGAGAAAAAGAACAAACTGACCAGTACAGTAGCGCTTTACGATAAGGGACTGATTGGTTCAAATATGTCAGACCGGATGGTCATTGGACATGTGTGACAAAATTGTGAATGAAGTGGTTTTGACAGCGTGGGAAAGCAGAAGTGAAGTAGAAGGCAATAAACCAGCAGGAAAAGCTCACACCAACTTACAGAGGAATGGAGATATTTCTATGCTATTATGCACAAAGCAGAATGTGACAGAGCAAATGTTAAATGCAGACATTTGTACTTCCTAATATGTTATTTTCTCTACAAATAATTGCACCACTCCCCTCCTCTCCGCCTAATCGGCCAACCTGCTGCTAACAGCTACAGCTTTGATGTAAACAGATGAGACAGAGATGGGGACTTGACGGTATTTAGTCGTTCTATACATACATGATGGTCTCTCTATAGTTTTGAAGCCTTTTATTTACATTTTGCATTCTCTAGACCCTAAAACTTGGCTTGTGCATGTGGCCTACACCATTGTGAGCATTTATACTTGTGCACAGCGCCTGCATCGTTCTGTAACTTGGCAAAAAAATTAGCCAGTGTGCTCAGGCCAGAAGTTGGTGTGATGAAGCTGATGTTTGTAAATGTTGAACAACTCTGACGCTGCAAACTTCAAGCATAAGAGCAGGAAGCAGAACCTTCAGCTATTAGGTGTCTTTGGTGCAGGTCCAGCTCCCAGTTTTGGATTCAGGAGGCAGACGCATTTTCGACTCGAGTTTCCTTTTTTTGATCACGCTCATAGTTAGGGCTTGTCTCTGGCCTGACATGTTTGTGATCTGCATCCAACAATGTTAGCATGTTCAGAATCACGGCTGTGCGCGGAATTGAAGACTAGTGCGTGTGACGAGAGCACTGCTTTCCACAGACACCCCACAGCTGTTAATATTTTATCGGGGTAATAACTTACTCTGCATTGCAGAAAAGCATACTGAGAACCGCAATGACCAACAGGTATCTCTGGAATGTCCCTCACATCTAAACCATCAAACCTCCTCCTGCCCTGTCAACCACCCTTCAGTCCAACAACAAGTAACAATGAGTAAAAAAGAACAATACAACAAAATGCTTTTGTGGCAGTATATATATTCCACAGCGTTCAGGTGTTAATAAATTCATTTACTCATAAACATTCCCATTATAACATCCAGTCTAAGAAACATCCCTTTAATTGAAACATGAGATGTATATTTCTTTTCATATTTTTATATTTTTCTTTATGTGGCCCTCAGAAAAAATATTATGTAAAGAAAATGCCTTCACAAGGTTGGTTTCAAACAAAGGTTTGTCCTCACATCATAGAACGTACACACACACACAGAGTCTGGGAGAAAGTGCAGCAGGAGGCACTTTTCCATGTTCCTGGCAAAGCTGTGGTTACTCCTTTTGATGACTACCACCAAGCATGTGGAGCCACACACACACACACACACACACACACACACACACACACACACACACACACACACCACATGAAGGCAGTTCCCAGAAGGAATGCTCCACGGCTGCCTGCCTCTCCTCCTCTGTCTTCCTCCAGCAGCTGACTGAGGTCAGTCAGACGCTCGCTTCCATTTAAATCCTTGAAGGAAAACTCCACCCAAAACCATTTAAACCCCTCTTAAAAACCCAGCTGCTGGTGGTCTGCCTCTGATATTTTGGCTCAGTTTCGTGTTTTTGTTGTATTGTTCTTCTTTCCTGGCCGTGATGCAAAGTCCAGACATTTCCAGTATAGCAGCAGTTTAGTAGACAATATTTCCCTGGCTTTAAACAATAGTAACTGTCGGGTTTTGTGCCTATTTATCAATACTGTGACTGCTGACCTTCTTTTAAAACTTACCTCACTGATTCAGGCTGGAACTAAATGACTCATTTCCACTGCCCAGCAGGAGCACACCTCTTCCTTGTAGACCTGTAAAATTTGCTCTATACTCATATATCGTCTCATCTCATCTTATATGTGGGATGACATTTGATCATATCTGCTAGACGTGAGTCAAACTTCCTCACCCACAAATGTGAAGTTGGTCTGGAGTCTCTCCATTGTGAACTGATTGTGCTCCAGTAAAGATCTGCTGGGCCAGTCAGATCGTTTGGGTTTGGCTTTATGTCGTGACAGCAACATAGTCATACACGTCATCTGAGCACCATCCCAATCCAATTGCGCGCATCTCTTCTCTGCATTTGCTGAAGCATGGCGAGTCACCAGACTCATATTCGGATTTATTCAGTCCTGGCCTTTTGTTTGGTCACATTTGGTTTGATGAATGCGTCACACAATATCCACCGAGTACATTTACCCCTGATTTAATGCCGACCAGACGCCACTCGTGTCTCATAAAAATAACTTCCTTCATAACTTTGGTTTGCGTTTTTATTTTTAAGGCACGATTCATGGAGCTGTGTTGTCCTGAGTGCTTACCGTCAACACCGTGATGCATGTAGCACTTTTTTTTTTCTTTGTTAAAAAAAAAAAAAGGCCACAACGCTGCGTGTGTGCGTGAAGTATTTTTCTCAGGACCAATTTATATACAGATTCCGTCGGTCAGTTTGTGCAGGTCTGTCATTACTCGGTTTGGTGAGATCCTGTGGTGACGCTGTGAGAGCTGTAATTTCAGAGGAATGAGGCAAAGACGAGTTAGAGCGTCTTTCTCTTTGTGACTTCGGTCGTGCGCAAAAACTGACAGCTTCTTTTCTCTCGACTTTTGGTAAAGAAGGTGTAAAAGTGTCTCTGCATGGACACGAGTACTCCAGTGTCATGGATGGGATTCAGTTTGGTCAGCTGATTATTGTAGGCTACTTGCACAGACGTTTGAAGGTCCTGAAACTATTAACCTGAAATAGATTTCTTGTCTTTGTGTTTCTGTTACATCACTTGGGTGAAGTCCTGTCTTCACAGGGCTCCAGAATCCAGAGCCAGACTGTAGAGCTCACTTATTCATAACGCCACCACTCAGTGTGTATTCTTCAACCCCGACCAAAAGTGATTTACTTAATCCATTTGTAAGAATTCACAAAGGTCCCTGGAAGGTTCCAGTGAAGCTCTATGTATCTTCACTAATGCGCTGTAAGACACATCAATGTGTAAAATTGGTTTGTTCAGCTCTTAAGTAACAAAAACAAGCAGCCCTTTTTCTACCTTTCCGCCACTTATGTCTCATGCAAGTAAGTGCATGGCCCACCAGGACATTACAACAGCGACAGATATCAAGAAAACCTGTCTGAAAAGTCCTTATACATGCCCGTTTTAATTACATGGCAGTGCATGTTCTGAATTATTTGGAGGCGCTTTCATGAGCTGCAGGGGTTTAAATTCTATCTTAATAAATGTCACAGCATGTTAAATTGTTTGCAAGCATGAAAAGGCAATGTGTGGTTTTCAGACGACTGTCTGGAACTTGGAAGTTAACAACAGCTTGTGTACAAGAGACTTCAAGAAATATCATTTCCTTCAGATGTTCCCATCAGCTCCCTGCTGTGCATCCGTGACATGGATGTTAACGTGTGGAAATAACTAAGTGGATTATCCTGCCATGAATCTGACTGATTTTAGGGTGCGGCGAAATTAGTTAGCAAAAGCACTGCAGTTCATATCTTAATTGAGGAAGAAACACAAGGCCACGTCTAAGCAGCTAGTTGGTTTATGATGTATTTTATGAATGTAAATGAAATTACAGATAATACTTAGAAACATCGAGACAATGCACTGGAGAGAATTGGCTTTTTGAGGTACGGATCATGTTTGAAATGTTGCACCGTTTGTTTTTGAATTTGTCCATGTAGCAACCGCCAAAAGGCTCAACTGTTTCTACAGAGCCATGAGCTTTCACACTGTGCTATCACACTAGAATGGGACTGGCTTGTTTTGAGTTGTCACATGACTGTCGGGAGCAAAGGAAGGTGTCAGGTGAAGTTGCCCAGAGTCTGCAGAGGTGAGATGTCAGCATGGATTCAACTGTATTAATAGAGGTCAGTAGGACTCGCATCAAGATGCTTTACAAAACCCGGCCTGAGACCTGGCAGAGCGAGCAACACTCAGTGCGTTTACACGCAGAGCTTAATCGAGCTATGCTCAAAATTCGGCTTTCTCACTACAGTCCTTGTCCCAGTTTACATGCAGCGCAAGAAAATCAAATAACTGTTCTCCTCTTCCACACTAGGTGGCGATACGTGTCTTTTCGGCGGGATAATACCACGTTAATACGACCCGATTTCCGGGTGACCTATTACGTGATATAATAAACTAGAGTCGTTCATGCGGCAGACCGGCATTTAAACAACAACCAGATGGATAATAGTAAATTTTTTAATCATGTACGTAATGTTTGCGCTACTTCTGATGCAGGTAAGATCCGCGCTATCCCTCAGACGGCTTTCTTGGACGCGTTTATTCCGGGGTCACACGCCAGCGCAGCGGTGGTGGAGCATGCGCACACGCATTATCCGATGAAAACTCTGATTCCAATCGCATTATCTGGGTGTCTCAATCGGATAATGAGAACTCCGATTTTAATCGGAGTAACGTGTTTACATGCACTTAAGTTCTCCCGTTATAGTCCGATTAAGGCAATAATTAGTTTTTTTCACGTGCATGTAAACGCACTGACTGTGATGGTGGCATGAAGAAAGTTAGGATCACCTGGGGATGTCCTCCTGTTGACAGTGAGGGCACTTTTGTATTAACCAAGAGGTCAAAGAAATGTTGCATTTGGCTGGTCGCCAAGAGAAAGCTTTTGAATCTCAGCATATGAAGAGACAGACTAATTGAATCCAGCCTCATAATACGATACCTGGAGAACCAGGAGCAGACCTCAGACCAGAGACTGAAAACCACTAGAGACGGTGTGCGTAGTTTGTTTGGCTACGAGCTTATTCACTAGCTGCTGCTGTCTAATTAAAGCACGCAACAGAGTACAGGATGAAGAGTCCTAATAAGGAGGAGATTGTAATAGAAGACACACACACACACACACACACACACACACACACACACACACACACACACACACACACACTCAGTGTGGTAATCCCATTCCCTGGCTGCCTCTCACCCCTGGGGCCTTGGCCTTGTGTGTGTGTCCTAATAGCTTTCTTATGTCATCCAGTTCAGTGGGCCAGTCAGTCGGTTTGTCGGTCAGTAAGTCAGTCACTCAGTTAATTAACTGTCATGTTTTAAAGTCTGGTCTAGATAGACAGAGATGAACAAACATTACAACGCATACATGCAACGCATACAAAACGAATACAACAAACATAACAAGCTCGAGCCAACACAGTGACACAATTCAAGATTATGGTCCCAACTCATGTGACGTGTCATATGTATGTCATAAGGAATGTGTGTTGTCCAACCCACTCCAGCTGATCTGACTCCAGCTGATGTCCTTGTGCAAGCGAAAGCCCGCAGCGTGAACCGTGTCTGTGTTTTACAACCTATTCATATTCAAAGCTTGTCCCAAGCAATGCCCTGCGAAAACAATAGCACCATACCATCCTGATTACATGACTGATTAAAAGAAACTAATGAATAATAAACGGTGACTGACTCCCACATCATGCATCTCTTGAAATGCTGCGGTCAGAGAGAATGACCGCAATTGTACTCGCCTCTTCTTCTTAAATCACTTTCATCTGAACATTTGTTCTCAGACTGGTGAAATGACTGTAAACTTTATAGGAAACCAGGTGGCTGATGTGCATTTTGCCAAATTACTGTCTGCAAGTGAGTCACACCAGTTGTTTATCTTAATCACATTAAGAAAAATGTCAGCTTTTAGTCACTTAAACCAGACGACAGAGTTTGAGGTTACCACAGAGGAGTCCAGGGATCTCTAGGGAGTTTACCAACAAACTGAAAGTGCAAATTTTTACAGAGCTTTTTTTTTTTTTTTTAAAACAGAGCGGCTGCATTCTCTCGCAGAGCTGCTCCAGATACAGGGGCACGGACGACATTTGGTTTTGAGCCAGGCTGCGCAGCTCAAATGCAAACTCAATTTAATCTAAGCCCTTGTTACTCTACAACACAAGTCCAATGGGATTCTATCTTTTGTGGGAAAAGGAAGTGCTATATATTTTTAGTCCTTTTTAGCCATCCCCTGAGTTACACCCACTCTCTAATTCTCCAAGGAAACACAGCAAAAGATGAACATACTGGTCATTTAGTGACTGATATGATCACCAAGCAGTAGTTTAATGGCACCATTTAATGCTTTGGAAGTTGGCAAAATATCTAGATTAACTCTTACTGGTGTGTTTCTAGTTACATCCTTTTTCTAACCCTCCATTTACTGACTTTGAGATCTGACATCAAACATGGCGATTTTAGCCCACGTACCAGTTTTTAAGATATATAATTTTGCATGAGCGCTCTTTCCCAGATATCATCACAGATCATCACAGATTTGGTTTCACTCTGCTTTAGTTAAACGATCAACGAATCTGTAAAATTCTGGATTATGTTCGGTTATGATGCTTATAAATGACTGTTTTCGTTCTTACTCTGTACTCAGTACTCTGCAACATTGCAACACAAAATAAAAAAAACCTGTATATATGAGGCAAGAATTGGCACTTAAACTAACCGTCGGCATTTGATGCACACTGTGTGCTGCAGAGTTTTGCTGTATAATGCTGCCTTAAAACAGGCCTTTCTGTCTTTCTTCTTTCATCAGAGAAAGTTCCTCTGACTCATCAAAATGACAAGGAGATGGAGTTGATTCTGAAAAGTTCAACCAAACTTGTCTCATTCTGAGAAGTTTGCAAATAAAACTGAAATTTCTCTAAAAAACAAAACAAAAAAACAGCACAACTTGTGGCATATCCATTAAATTTGAACCTATTAACAAAGAACCTCCCTTGACTCGGCTAATTGGAAAAGAACAACTGATTTCTGTGAAAGTAGTTTAGAATAGGTTCTGGTGCAGATCTGTTAATCAGTTTGGAAATCCCAGAATTAAGCAGTTAGTCACAAATTAATGAAGTGAGTCAGTGAGCCTGTGAGAAGGAGGTTTAGTGCTGAGAGTTGAAACCAGGCCAGTCAGTCGGTCAGTCTGTCAGTTGGCCTGTAGGTGGCACATTAACCCACTTATTTTCATCAGCTCCCTCCTCTTTGTGTGTCTGCTAGTGCTGCTGCTGTTGTAACAAAATGTTCTCTTCTGAAACTGTGGTCCGCCCTGCCTATATCAGCTGCTTGTAGACACAAACCCAGCACCCTTTTTCAAACCCAGCTTTTTCTTATGTTGTCGTTTGTTGTCTCCGCAGCATCTCTCTTGTATCTTCATTCTCGGCAAAAGTGCCTTGAATGTGTCAGACGACTAACAATGCTGTGATAAAAATACAGCAGGCATGCAGAAGAGACATGCATGAATGACAACAAAGAACCAGATGTGTATTTACATCTATGAACGCAGCCAGAGGTGTGAGTGAGCTTAATTGGCAGCAAGCCTAGACCAGACCCCATTCATATTTTGACCGTTTTAGTGATAAATCCGATTATTAGAGTGTTATTTATTATAGGGTGCAGAGTATTATAATAATAATCATAAATGCCTTGCAAATATACAGTTTGTCTTTTTTTTTTTTTTAGATGTGCATTAGGTGAAAACATGTGAATTATATGCGACATTTATTCAAAGGGCTGGATAAAATGCGCGTATGGGCTTTCTGAAGAAGGGTAATCTCGTGTTACGAGATTCCTTGGAGCTTGCTGAGAACTCACGTGAACGGAGGCAGGCTCGCGCCCTGATTGGCCGAGGCGTCCGCACGTGTACCGGCGAATCCTGGTCCGTTATGTAACGTGAACGGGAGAAGCGAGATCGGTCGGAGAATTAGGAGGAGGAGGGCTGCGGTACACCCGAGGAGTGAGGCTGTTTGGAGTTCATTCATCCCGATGAAGAGTCCTTTCACCCACTTAATAACAAATACAGTCCTATGCATGTGTGCTGCTTTAACATGATGTGAAGTTGACGTATTTTTTTTAAATGTTATAATTTGCTTATTTTATTGCGCGGATAGTGCAATTTGCAAATAGAATGCGTGGAAATAATGCAGGATTTGCACATGAACACCCATAAACAAAGTATAAATAAACCCCAAAAACAACGCAAGCATTCTCGTACATGTAATAGCGACAAAGTGAATTGTGCAGGATCCAAATCATCCTTATTAAGAAAAGTGTTGCTCAGTATTTAAATAGAGATACTTAAAACAGGTAAGGCATATAATAATAATGTTGAAAAATACTAACTTACAAGATAAAGGTTTGTATATGAGTGTGAGAAATATATATATATATATATATATATATATATATATATATATATATATGCATACATAAAACATTAACGAACTGAGTCTGAAAGTGTGCTTTGAGACTGTGGATGTGATAGTTTGAGGTTGTAGTAATAGTAGTTGGAGGACGAGGAGGAGGAGTTGTGGATAGATGGATGTATGGTGAAACACCCGTGCAAGAGCTGGAGTTGTAGGACAACGTGGCTCTAGAAGCATCCCTCTGTGTGTCGGCTCTCATATTACAAGTTAAAGGTAGAGAGAAGGAGGAAGCATGCTACACACTGCATGTGAAATTCAAACCTGTCTCACGGTGCTTGCTACATTCCTCAGTAATGGTTATAAAATTGATCTGCAGTGCATTATACGTTCACCAACAAGCATTAAATGAATGATTTTTATCCTTTTCTATAAATAATATTCCACAAAAGTTACATTTTAAGGAGTTTTATATAGTGTTCTGTCGCTCAGATGAGAGTGAGACGGGCAGACAGACAGGCAGCAAGACACCCGGCTTCTTCGCACAATCCACGTGTGTTTCTGTCCTAACTTTTACCCGCCACCATTTTCCAGGAATCCCATCCTGCATGCGTATCACTCCGCAAGCTAGTCCGTCACTGCAACTCGACGTTAACCATCATCGCCTTTCCATTCGATTTTCCGCTCGGACTGAAACGGTTCTGCGGTCGACTGCCGTTTTACTGGCGGTGGGTTCGGTTCTGGTCAACGTCCCGTTCTGGTTATGTACGTTTTGGCGCGGTTTTTCGTGGCGGAAGGTTAAAAATCCGCCTTGCGAAATATAACCCGCGACCACCGCCGGCCACACCCACTCTGTCTGATCGTAGCGGAGGAGGAGGAGGAGACGAAGAAGAAGAAGAAGAAAGCAGGGGATTCACACAATGCTTCCTTTTTCCAACTTTAATTTTACACGCAGAAAGTTTTACCCAAGCAGACAGTTCTAGTTCTGACACGTATTGGACTTAATTGGATATTTTGGACTCTTGATTTTTTTTTCCGTTTTCAATTTCTCCCCTAAAAAGGACAGTTGAAGGTAAGACAGCTGCATACGTGGTTACCCAGTGTCATAAATTATACGTGGACGCTTATTATAGCACTATTTTTATTTTGTTTTGTCGTTTTGCCCATTTCATTGTTGCATGTTTGCGTTTTTGTGCAGTTGTAAAGTGGTGCATTTAAGGAACATGCCGGTTTCACGTGGAGACTCGAGTGTTGCTCAACCCATGCGGGGTTTTAAATGACCCCCCAAGAGCCGCTTCATCTTTTGTATATTTAAAGACTTTGAGTTTTGTGTCGACTCCGCATGCAGACCAAGTGTTACATGCATCACTGTTAGAAATGTAATTAGACTCCTGATAATCATGTTTTAATATAATCTGAGTCTGGTGCATGCAGTCAATGCGACCTTACAGCAGACGGCGATGCGTTCAAACGCCCATTTGGAAATCTGCGTTTTTACTTTTATTAACGTCTTATTGGGGTATTTTTCAGTCAAAGATGTGCATTCATGCCCAGTTAGACAGTGGTTTGGTGTTATGTTGAGGGGGTGAAATGTCATCAATTAATTAGTTATTTTTCCTGCGTTGTCACGGCGCAGACTGGTCTGTGTTTAAGTTGTGGCTCAGGTTTCCCAGGCTGTGGCGTTAGAGAAAGGCAGCCTTTAAAACTCTCACTCTGTCTGCAACACACACACACACACACACTGCTGCTTTGTTCTCCACACACAGCCTGCTATACATGCACATACCATAACAGCCCACCGTGTAGGTCTGCTTCAGTCCAGTCCAGCTTCTCTCATTCTTTGATTTAGTATTGGAAATTGTTTGCGAATGATTTGTAATATTCCCTCTGGCTGTTTTCATGCAACCATCCAGCAGATGGTGAGCAGATAGGAAAATTATCCTGAAAGGAGTTGTGAAAGTGTTTGGATTTTCTGTAGTGAAGCTGAAGTGTTTATGTAACAGCAGCAGATTTTAAGTGTTGATTAACAAAACAAAAAAACAAAAACAAAAAAACACACAAAAGACACCCGTCTTCCTTTACGAGCCATTGTTTTCCATATCAGCAGGCAGCCAGCCTGTTAGTGGACTTTTCTTTCTGAAACTTCTGAGAAAAAATGCAAATAGTGGGAAAGAGGTTTTGAGTTTCTGCTCCTGTCTGCCCCAGCTGTTCATATGATGTCATGGGGAGGGGGTGTTAATCTTCGGGGTGATTTAGGGCCTCCCCAGGAGCCGTGGGGCGGGGCCACAGTGATGTAAACATAGATAAAAGGTGGCACACTGCAGATCGGAGTCTCAGTGTGGAGGAACTGGTTTAAACTTTCACTACAACACGTGTTGCTGCTGTTGGGATTTGCCCCGCTAACCGGCGCTGCTTTGAACACACTACTGGATCAGTTTCTCTGGATTTCAGCCTCATAGGCTCCACTACCTCTCTCTCATACATATTTTTCTGCCTTATTTTTTTTTTGTTATCAGATTCTGCAAACATGTTGCAAAGCTTCGCTCAGTCGCAGGACTGGTTTTACTCGGAGCCGCTGCTCTTTGACGAAGAGTTCTGCCAAAGTTTGATGAAGGACCTCCAGTCGCTGCCGACACCCCCACAGTCCCCCCCCATGAAGGCCGACTTGGGTTGCAGTAAGCCCCTGTCCAAGGAGGACCAGCTGAGCTACGTGTCGGACATTCTCCTGGAGGACCACGACATGCAGCTCAACTGGAACTGCGACTTCTTCCACACGGACGCTGCAGAGAAGGACGAGGAGCCCCCCCAGCCCTGCTCCCCTCTGGAGGAGGCTGCTGAGGACTGCCTGTGGCAGTGCCTGGCAGCAGACAAGAGTCTGGAGGAGAAGCTGGTCTCCTCGATGCTCGGCTCCAGCCCGCTGCTGTCTGACATCGACACCAGCATCTTTGAGGAGATCGCCGGCTCCACGCTCGACTGCCAGAACCTGATGGACAGTCAGGAGACAAGCGAGGCAACGTCAGACTACGGCTCAACTGCTTGCGAACTGTCCACCTGTTCATCCAGCGACTCTGGTGAGTGGAGCAGTTATTCTTGTTTAACATTCATAAATCATGTTTTAGTCAGAATGCGTTCTTGCGCATCTTAACCGAGTGATCCCTTCAGGGTCTTTTAATTTTTTTTTTTTTTTAATGTAGTGTTAGTGCCGGTAATCAGGTCAAACTTTAAATCTTGCTGATGCTTTGTTGTTATCCTGCCTTATCACTATAAACACTCCTCGCCCCGAACAACTCCACCGGCATTTTCATTGATAACTCACTGTTAATGTTTAGTGGCACTGAGCCCAAACTGTTCTTTGAGCTCGGCTTATCTGAACGGCAGCCGCCCACCTGTAATCTCTGTAAGCCTTTATGACTGAGGGATATTGGCGAAGGGTTGGCGGGGTTTTAGCTGTTGACTGACATCAGTAGATGAGAGGTTTTAAGTAGAGATAATTGACCGTGTGTGTGTGTGTGTGTGTGTGTGACTCATGTTTAGCGGTAACCGTTGCGGCTCAATCCATTAACTTAAATGAGTCATTGCACCGGCTTGCAGCATTCCTGACTATAAACCAAGAGGGGGAAGGAGAGGCTGACATTTACAGGGCTGCTCTCTGATTAAAATGTCGTTTTTTTCTACAGTCTAAAAAAAAAAAGAAAGAAATTTACCTCTCGCTGTAATCTTAAGTCTAGAGTTAATTCAGAGTCTACAAACAGTTGTAAACTTCTGCACATCTGACTGTTTACATTAGAGGGAAGGATTCCCACTCATGCCTGAAGCCCACATGATGAGCTGTGTACAGTGACTACACGCTATTGTTTGTGGTGTCTATGATGCTTTGACATATCGTCAGGTCACAGAGCACAACCAGATGAAATTAGGTCCAGGGTCAGGGAAAAAAAAGGTTGAGCCAGAAAAAACTCATCTAACCCTTCTCTTCTTTCTTCTTCTTTGACAGAGGAGGAAATTGATGTCGTGACGGTGGTGCGCTGTTCCACCAGCTCCTCCCCCCTGCCCTCATTGGCCGACCTGTCTGTCCGTCAGCAGAAGCAGGAAGAGGAGCAGCGAGCTCTCCAGCGCCACCACTTTGAGATCCACCTGCAG
This sequence comes from Mugil cephalus, assembly GCF_022458985.1. Classification (NCBI taxonomy): domain Eukaryota; kingdom Metazoa; phylum Chordata; class Actinopteri; order Mugiliformes; family Mugilidae; genus Mugil; species Mugil cephalus. The sequence goes on along the minus strand of NC_061773.1, from coordinate 15,840,204 downwards.
CACAACTACGCTGCACCCCGCCCGGCGTCGCCACCACCCACAACCACATCCAACAAGCGTTCAAGAGGGAGCGACGGCTCGTCGCGCTTTCACAGTTCCTCTCGCAGTTCCTCATCCTCCTCCTCGTCCTCCTCGTCACGGTACCACCACCACCACCACCACCACCACTCCCACTCCTCCCGGAACTCAACAGAGACCGAGGATGAGGAGGAGCGGCGGCGGACTCACAACGTGATGGAGCGGCAGCGGCGCAACGAGCTGAAAAACTGCTTCATGCGCCTCCGCGACAACGTGCCCGAGCTGTCCCACAACGACAAGGCGTCCAAGGTGGTGATCCTGAAGAAGGCCAGAGACTGCATTTACGGCCTGGAGAATGAGGGTCACAGACTGCAAGCCAAGCGAGACAAACTCAAAGCCAAACAGGAAGAGCTGAAAGCCAAGCTAGAGCGGCTCCGCAGCTAATGGACCAGAGGCGGACATGGGGCGCATACTTAGGTGTTTAGAGACATTGTGGAAGGGTTGAGGGTGGACAAGGGAAAAGACTTTGTACAAAGACTGGGGCCTGGCTAGAGACAAAGGATGGCGCATCATGCTGTAAAGCGCACACAAAGTTTGACATTTCAAAGACTTTATTGTGACAGTAGGTCTGGACTGTGTACACTCACACACGCTGTTTCCACGGACAAAGAACACAGCACACTCATTGCCTCAGATCATTCTCATGCCATGACTGCTGACTGTTGTAGAGCGTAGGATATTTTTAAAAGTTGAAAGAAAGACTGAGTTAGCTTTTTTTTTTTTTCTCTCTTCCTGAATGCACACTGAAAAAACCATATCCTTTGTTATTGTTTATTTCTATATTTCAATACATCTGTAAGTCTTTTCTTTGGGGATGCTAAATGGCACCAGTGATGATGTCACAGAGTCCCCGTTGGACCAAATAACTGGAAGCCACAGCAGCTAGGTGTTCAGTAGCTGAATGAAACTTGAATATTGTGATTTCAGGACGTCTTATAGCCATATAAACCAGTGATCCCTCCACTCTGTGTTTGATGGTGGCTTCCAGTTATTTGGACGACCGGGCCTTTAAAGTCTGACACTATTCTCAGCGGTTGATGGGGACGAAGCTTCTTCAGTGTGCGTTCAGCTCTGTCTGGCCTCGCGTGGTCCCTCGGGCCCAACGCCACCCTGTTACCAGGTGACGTGACGGCGACAATACTGTAGTGACCAGGTTTGATACTGTACACACAACAATGCTCGGCCTCAGCTCAGTTCACCAACAGTTCACTCGCCGCGTATGAGTGGGAGTGTGTGTTTTCTTGAGTCGTCATTACGCTCCAAGGTAGCCATATTAAACAGCATTCAGGATTTGAGAACTTGATTGGGAACTGAGCTGTGGGCCCGGCTGCTGTAGCAAATCTGCCAAAGTTGGGACAGAATAAGACCTCTTCAGCATATGATTCTTGTATGTCAGCCACAGACTAAAGGATCTGGTTGGATGTAGCAACAGCAGCTCTGAGTTACCGGTGGAGCCGCTCTGCTACATCTCTGTTAAGAAAATGAATTAATCATTGCAATTAATTGGTCAGGGGCCCTTATTTATCTATTCGTCTGTGATGACAATAGCAGGGGCCACTGACTTTGACCAACATTCCCTTGTTTTGAAAGATGGACAGCTTTCAGTGACATCGTTCATCATTATGGCCAGTTAAAATAGTCAAAATGGTTTCTGAAAAGAGCAGTAACACCAAGTTGTATATTAAGAGTGTAGAAATAAGGGTAAAGGCTGTACATGTTCACCAGGAGCCCGGATTCATTAAATATCAGGCGTCTGGAGAACTTGTACTTGTAAGTGTTCATTCATTAATATGCCGTTTTTAATGAAATGTGCAAATGGAAAACATTGGCGCCTGTGTTTAAATGTCTTAAAATGAATCCTGTTTTATATTCAGTTCTTCCTCCTCGAGTCAGAAAGGACTTGAGCCGATCCTGGTTTTCAGGAATGACAATAGAGGTTTTTGTATAGAATAACAAACCTGTTTTGCCTTGAAATGCATTTTGTTCAGGACTCTGACGTCTGTGTTGCTATGCTAGGCAAAAAATGTCTTCTTCCAAATATGGCTAGTTTTCAGGGAACTCTTTGTTTCATTTTCATCAAGATTCACAGTCGCAAAAAAACTGCCTTCTAAAGATTCAGTGAGGTTCTAAGAAGACAGCAGGGACGATTTTTTTTTTTTTTTTTTTTTAAATGTTTGTTTTTTAACTTCCTACCTCCAGTTGGCTGCAGTCGGGCCGATAATCTTTCTTTTCTGTGTTCAACATTGTACAGATTTCTTTTGAATATAATTTTGTTATTGTATAAATTATTCTCATTCTTTGTTCATTTTGTTAAATTTAAACAAAGCACTTTTTTATGTAATTAAAAGTGAAAATTAGAGCTCGGAAATCTGTGTGGTTTTTATTACACATGTTTAAAGTACTTGAGATCTGCTTAATGAAGGACGATGCCAGTGTCACTATAGTACTGTGCATCTGTGGAATCAAACACTCCACATTATATAATGCGACTATAAGACCATCAAAGTGGTAAACTTGAGAGTACTAACCTTAAACACCATGTGAAACAATTATCATAAGATGCAGCTCTTTCTTTAGAGATGTCAAAATCTGTGAATACTCTAGATGACACCTATTAGATCCTATGTCTATTGGATACTTGTAAAATGCACAGGGCTCCAATTTCAAATCATTACTGTAACTCATTATGTATCAGTAGGATTAAGGATTGACACCGAATAGCTCCACATCTTTTCGCTTTTAAATTTGTAGTCATCAGTTCCAGCAACACTGACTGAAGTGATATTGACAATTTAAAAAAAAAACAAAAAAAAGTGACACAACTAAATAGCAGTATAATGTTACATGAATAAATAAGAGAAGTAATGAGTAAAACAAATATTGTTCAAAAGATTGCTATTTTGAAAAAGCTTAGTATCAAGACATTTAAGAGTAGGCCGACCCTATAACCTCTGGCAGGACATTCCTGAATCGGGGGAAGCTAACGCCAAAGACCACCCTCTTCAACCTCTACTAGTTTTTAGCCTGAAGCTAGGATTAACTAAGAGGTCTCCTTGGGAGGACCCTTGTGGATTAGAACATGAAGATCTGATCAAGCGTCAACTCGGCATCAAATAAAAGTTCGTACAAGTTTTTAATAAGCTACAGCAAACGAGCAGGTGTCTGATGAAAGCACAGACAACGGCTTCCAAGTTCTTTGCAGTTAAAAATGATCTGCTTTTTAAAAAATGAGAAGTGGAACTGAAGAACAGACTGGTTGATAAAACTGACTTCGCTAATCAGATTCATGCGCTGGGGCTTTAAAGCAGGGGTTTAAGAACCTAAAGGCCTGGCAATGTGCACGTTGAACCCATGATTTTAAAAAAAAATGGCTGAAGAAATGTTTTCAGAAAGCCCACAAATTGATGCCAACTTGAACCTAACCAAACTGAACCAAATTTTTGGGGTGTAAAGTTGATCCAGAGTCGCTCAGGGGCCAATCAAATCGTTTATGTGGTGACGGACAAAAGAGTAACAGCAACATAGTTACACACTGCAACAGAACTGAAATAAGTACAGGTTAATATAGACTGTTGGGCACGCCAGTGTTGGACAAACTGTTGGGATTCACTCACTTGCCACAAAGTGAAACCCCACCCAATCATACACCCAGTGACTTAGACATCCAGTCAACAGTTCTCCCCAAGACCCGTAAACACTCAAATCTGTAAAACCATGACAAAGCCACAACAGAAGTTGTTTCATCCACCATGCTGGACATGAAAGCATCTGACATTTGTGTTTGCCCATAGTTTGTCGTGTGATTTACTATCTTGCAAAACTTGCCTACACGAATACAGTTGTCGCAAAAGGTGAGCTAGGTGGGCAGGCTGCAGGACGGACTGCATTTCTGCTGGGGCCTCTGCTCCATGTAATGAACGAGAAGCACTGCATTTTCAGTGCTGATGTCTATCTATCTATATGCATTGCATCTCAAAGAATTTACCAACAAAGCAGTACGTGCTCAGGGGCGTTCCTTTATGTAACCTCTTCATCGTCTCCCACATTACGCCTATCATGTTAGAAGAAATGTCTCAAGGAGGTTGGTCGCCTTGTATAACGTTAAGCAGGCACACCCAACTAATCAGTGAGGATAAGTGAAAATACCTGCTTGGGTGTGAGGGGCCTTTCTCCTGCTCGTTCTGGCAGCAAAAAAAAAAAAAAAAATCTCTTCTTCGTTTCACAGTGCTACAAATAGCACACTTAGTGTTGACAGCATGAGTTATGGAAGTGAGCATGGCAAGTGAGTTAACGGCATCGCTTGGCAATTTTCAAATTTCACAACTTCCCAACGCTATTATTAACCTATGTCCGTCAGTACTAATCATCATTATTATTATGTCACATTCAGACTTTACTCATGTAAACAGCACTAAGGAAAGTGGGGGATGCTGCTATTCGTCTGATGTTAGTGCATCCAGAATATTCATCTTCTGCACACACGTCTGGCACGGTCAATTCCCGGTACAGTAAGCGCAGTTTGCATGCCTGAAAGAAAAGCCAACATTTCTGTTAAGTAGGAAAAACACATCTACTATTATGCGTTATGAAATACTTGCATATATGCACGAATATCGCAACTCAAAGCCCTTTCACTACAATGTGGTGAAAAGAGTGATAGAAGGAGGCTTCTGTTTGCATGGTCAAACAAGTCTGCCTCCGTGGAGGACTTCAGGGAAATGCTGCTGTTTGACCGCAGTTTTAGTGAAATATTATACTATTATTACATTTCATTATAAAAGATTTAGTAGGATTATTTTATTCAGAATAAAGACAAAAAACAGAATATTTTGCACACACAAAAACATTGCTTGCATTTACATCCATTCACTACGCTCTTTACTATATTTATATCAGAAAATAATATACAGGATATACATAACCTACTGCCTAATGAGGTGAATGGCTCGAGATTTTGTACGATCACGATTACGATCGAGACCGAATTAATAGGGGGCTAATTTTGCTCCGACCGCGAGACAGCTCAGCCACAAGACATGTGCAGCGTTCTCGTTCTGTGTAAAACTGCTCACCTTCACACACCTGTCACCTTCCCATATCTCGGCACCCCTCCCAGGCGAAGAGCTACGCAAACATTTTCTCAGGGCAAAGTGTGAGGCTGCTGCAGGTATGCGTTGCGCAACCTGAGCTCGGTCCATGTGTTGCAGCGTTCAGATGCAACAGGTGAACATGTGCCAGACAGGTGTGTGCGTGTGCGTGTGCGTGTGTGGGTCACGCTCTACTGACTCTCTAAGTTATCTTGTTCCTCTACAGAAAAGTCGTTTCTGGTAAAGTAGCTTCAGGAATGTCCCTGCTTAAACAGTTTAACATCCGAGGCATCAGTATTCCGCCTCCGTCTAGGGTTAATCTGATAATCAAAGACTCTCTTTTTTTGTATCAAGAGGATTCTTCGACAGTAACTTAATTTTAACTGAGCAGCCTGTCATTTAGCACTGATGTACAAAGTTCTCTACCCTTTCAAGGCAATGTGACTGTCTGGCAACGCATTTGCTTGGAAGTGGGTGTATCAGAGGAAAAAAAATAAATTAAACTCCTTCTGAGGATTTGTGTTTCCTGCAGTAAATGTAAAATCAGTTGTACTCAATCACAAACAGCTTCCTGTTCGTTTTTCTTTGGTTTAAACTGGGATGAATGCGAGATTGGGAGGATTGGTGAAATGCATTCACTTTTAAAAGAACAAGTTAAACAAAGTTAAGTTGTGTGAAAACCTAAAATGACTGACAGGTTTTGTATGTGGTTAGCATCTAATGTAGAATGAGACTTGTTCACAAAAACGTAGGTTACGTAAGTTTCCGAGTTTTAGATGGCATAATGTCAATTAGCCAAGTGTTGTATTGCGTACTGACGCAATATAAGGGAGAAAGAGGGAGACTGTTTGTTTGTGTGTGCAGTTAAGTAGGCCAAGGTGAGCGAGTGGATGTGACTGTCAGGTGTGTGTGATAACAGCTAACAGATTGGTGCCGATGCCATAAAGGCCTTTTCATCAGCGAGCGGGAGATTAGGTTTGTTGTTTTATGAAAGAAGGCAGGGAGAGGCCTGATAATTCACTCAAACACACACACACATACAACCTGCTCTTGCTCAGTTAAAAAGACGTAACGATGAGATGGTGGAGACTTTGCAGACTGTCTCCGTTCAACAAGTCTAAGCGAAGCAGTGTTAGTGAGGATCCAGTGAGCAGTTTCCTATTTGTTTACTTACCACAAGCTCTTATCTTTTTTAGAAACTTAATAAAATTTATGTTGTACACCCATAAACGCCTACGCTCCCTAAACCAAGAAATTACAGGAGGAATTGATAAGGGAATCGGCAATGAATTGATAACGAATAGGTGTCAATAAAATCTTATCAACGCCCATCCCTAGTCACAGGTAACACATTTTTCAGCTGCTTACCTCACAACTCTGAGGCCCTTAGTGATCTGATCACAAGTGGCCGACTTAAAGTTTGAGATCTGATAACTCAGACCACATTTGGAGGTGGTCTGGACCAGATACCTTTATTAGTGCGTCCTGGTCATATAGATGTATGGCCTACTCTGCCGACATCATCTACATCAAGGCTCTTTTAATTTAATTTTTATTATTTAATATTTATTTAATTTTAAAAGTAATGTGAGACTTAGATGTAGTAAGTTATGCACGCAGCCCACAACAACGCTGTGTCTTTTTTGTTTCTACTCACTGCTTCACCTTCCACCGCCAAGTCAATAAAATCCCGGGATTACCGGAATAAAACCGTAAAACCCAAGTCAATCCAGGTCGACCTGAGTTTTCTGTGCAATGTGAAAGAGGCTTAAAAGTCTAACTGTGTGAACCCTAAGAATAGCAGTTAATTTTATTGGAAAAATTGCAGTTAATGTCTTCTATGTAACCTTTGCGGGCCAGATTGGACACTTTGGAGGGCCAGTTTTGACCCCCGGGTGCAATGTGTTTGACACCTATGGTGTAGAGTCTAGTTATGCTCTGCACTGTTGTCGTAGCTTCTGCGCCAACTTAATGCAGAAGTCTAAACCTATAAGCCTCACAAAAGTGATGTCCGTTCATAAATAAAAGATTTTATTGTTACTACCTAAAGGATAAATCAAACGAAACAATAATAAATTAACTAAAGAAAAGATTCAATATGAAAAGGGTTGGTTTTGTATAAAAAAGTAGCCATGTGGAGTTAAGGTACCAGGTTTCCTCAATAATGACTCAGGGTTATGCTGGACTTTTGCTTCTGCTCTTACTATTTGTGGCTGAGCTGACTCTTTTACCCACAACATTTCATTGCAAAAATCTCAAATCTGACTCATTGGAGCTGCGAACACATTTTCTTAAAGCTGGTCAGATCTCTCTGAATGTTAACACCAGATCTGAAGAAGATCAAAGACTGACCAACCTACAGCCACGGTATCATCCTTGAATGCAGCATATATCGGCATGTAGCTGGAAATGATCACAGAGCACCAAACTTGGGTTAACCAATCTGTGGAACCAGTCCCAAACAAGGAAAAAAGGAAAATTGCTGACTCGGTCGTGACTCGGTTTCCTTCAGTAGATGTTAGTAAATAAATTGGAACTATCGGTAGTTTAAAGCTACATGGAAAACCCAACTGGTTTTTATTGCGATGTAAGTTGGAACAGTTTGCACTCTCATAAGAGAGACTACAGCACCACAGCATACTTGGTAGGTGATTTTGGATGTAGTGTCGCTTTAAACAGGCTGAGCCCACTGCCTGTGTTTGTGTATCTGTGAGGGCGTTGTACAGTAGCTGACCATGTTTGAGCCGTGTGTGGCTCAGTAACCCAAATACTCTGACTCACTCATTCTGATCCACCACATCACGGCAGAGGGAGAGGAGACGGCTGATGAGAGACGGAAAAAGAATGCGAGACAGGAAGCAGATGGAAAGAGTGGGAAGGTATGTTGAGAACGGAGATAACCAGTGACAGGCAGACAAAGAAAGGCGAGAGAGGAGTTCAGAGGCTGCAGTGTACTTTCCAGAGAGCAGAAGATAGTGGGAGACCTCAAAGAACCTTTTTAACACTATGTCGTCCACAATGCAAGACATAAGTGTGTAATGTTTTGAGTCTGTAGTGAAATCCATGATGCTGCTTTAGCCATTGACTGATGTTCACTGTCCATGACATCACTGACAAGATTCCTGAAGAGCAGTTTTGAAGATCAGTGTGCCGTCTCCGCCCGTCTCAATCTTGTCAGTACCTGACTCCTTCCTAACCCCTGGCTAATTCAGGAAAGGGCAAATAGGTGCTGAGGGGTGTGAGTAGAGCTGAGGCTGCCAGGTGGGTGACGCAGAGGCCGATAGCAAGAAAGACTCACCCCTGTACAGTTGTCATGAATAGAGAAATTAGGTATTTCGACATCAAATCTGTTGTTAGTACTAGGCTGTAACATGTCTATGTCTTATGTAATATTGCACATTGTAACATGGAGTTCTGTGGCGATAGACTCAAGTGGTCATTTGAGGAATTCCCGCTCTCTGCACTTTGCATTAAAACGTTTGTGCATCAGCCATGATATGTAGCAGCTAATACTAATTACTAAAACTGTGTTGGGAGAAAAATTAACAAAAACTTTTGGACAGAATATGCCACAGTATAGTTACACTACACAAAAAAAGAAAACAAACAAACAAAAAAGGCTCAAGGAAAAATCATGATACGGCTAATTACACAAACACACAGGCTCCACTTGTGGCTTATTCAGTTGGCATGCATCTGATATCTCGGAATCTACATTACAGTCAGAAAGCGGATGTGAGCACTTTTACCAAATTAGCTCCTCGCAATTAGCCACCTCTGTAGCCTCACTTAAATACCTAAAAATAGTACAGACATGAGGCAAAGATCTAAACAGCTAGCCAAGCCCTGCAGAGGATTTTAATTAGGAATAAATAAATAAATAAATAAAAATTAAAATGAAAAAAGTAATATTAGCTCTGATCATTTTACTGAGAACGGCTAAGGAATCTTGCATCAGTTAACCTTATAAAATAACACTGGTGACGGTGAAATCGACCGTTGACTCAATCGGCATTTTCACGAGCTCACCGTGCTCCAGTTAGCCAGAGACAAAAGCCGTGTAATCAGACTGGTTTCAGCACTGGCGCGTGCAACTCTTATAACCACTTTGGCACAACAAACATTTTCCATTGTTGTGAAGTGCTTCAAGAGTGAACACAATAGTCATTTGGAGGATCTTGTTTATGCGCATCAGGGGGGCGTTGAAGATTGTATAATGACACAGGAATCTAAGTAAACATGAATAAATTACTACGGAAATGATTCAGTATGAGAAAAGCTGTTTGTGTGTGTGAATTCATCATCTGGAGTTAAACAGTTTTGAGGGTTAGCTTTACTAGTGAGCTCTTAAACATTCCTGTTGAACTTTCAATAAAAAGGAGACAAGAAAGTGGTTGTTGTGCCGAAGAATCCTCCAAGAATGCCATCCTTCCTCTGAATCTTCTCCTGATGATAATAATTGTACAGCTCTATTTTGTGGCAGCTGTCCTCTGTCATCAGCTTCATCATCATGTGCTCACAATGAGATCTTAAATCCACATTTAGCCTGGCTGTGACTCAACAGCCGGTAAGTCAGCAGACTTTCTAGCTCGTTCTAAGGCTGACACAGCTGCCCTACATTCCCCTCATCTGTGACCCATTACCCATAAACCTTTGCTCTCTTGCCTGGCCAGGAGCTTCCCTCAGGGCCGTTAACCAGCTCTCATAATGCGTTTCCTGCCTGGACGTCACTGGTTATGGAAGTCATGCTAAAATAATAAGGCTATTATATCAGAGCTCTGTCACGAGCACGGGATCCTGAGGCGGGACGGCTGGCACACTGTGAGCGCAGTGTGGCCGGTGGCGATGCCAGGAAAGTGTGAATGTGTGTCTGTTTGCTTGTCTGGGTGTTCTCTTTTTTTCACTGTGTGTGTAGTTAATCTTGTTAAACGGGTTGGGTTTTACTGCGGAGACATTTAATGTAAGTTATCTCACATCAGCCTGCTGTAAGGTAAAGTGACACTGTATTCCTATGAAAGATAAAAACGCCTTTCAAGACAGAATGTAAACTCCACAGATATATATATATATACAATAAAAGATTAAACATTAGCGTTTAGTTTCAACTCCTCCTCAAATAAAACTCATAAAAATTACAAATATGATGTTTACGGAGCAGACATAACTCTGCCAGCCTGCCTTCGCCACTCTCACGTGTAATCATTAATTGACTGGGAGTGTATTGATCACGCCAAGCTGCGTTCAGTGGCTGATGGATCGCTTCAGAATTGCCAAGGGAGAGTTTTTAGAGTGATTTCCTGCGTTATCCCCTGCGGGCGTCGCTTTCTGTTTACTGACATCTGAAAGCAGTTTAATAAATCTCACGGTGTTGCACAGAGATGCAGTCTGTTTCCTCTGGTTTAAAGTGCACCCCGGCCGCCTTGAAGACCTGGACCTCGTCACTGCATTATTCTACAAACCCTTATTTGTTCAGCCATGAGGTTTTTAATGTCTTATCCACCAATTGTTCATACAGTTCAGATTAACCAGCCTGACAGACCTGCAATCTGTGGACCTATTACTAAAGCAAACAATGTTTGCGTTTAAATGGCATTAGTACTAGTGTTGTACTAATAATCAGTATGAAAATGTGTCATGTAACTACCGCAATCACAACACGCTGAGCTGACGAAAAGGAATTATCCATCAGATGTAGAGGGGAGGTGTAAAGTTTTGATAAACTCTCCAATAAGGAAGCTCCTAATAACCATGTAAACACTTGATCGGATGGTTTCTCTCCGGTTGGAATAAATCCAATCGAGTAACACTTTACAATAACTACACACTTCAAAGCATCAGTAAGTCATTAATAAATAAGTGATTCATCATTTATAACTCACATAACTCATTACAGCCACTCCTACAAGCTGTTTACTGAGGCTTTATAAAAGATAGCTGAGATTTAAAGTCTCAGCTGTCTTTTCAATAGAGCAATCACAGAGTGAACCAAAACATATATATTATTTTAACTTTAAACTTTTAAGAAACAACCTAATGAAATGACATTTTCTGTGGAATTTCAGAAAGCGTAACTGCAGTATAATTACAACGAGCGTTTAAATCTCCTGTTGTAAAGGCTTTGAGCCACTCCTCAACAACTGGTTTGTATGCAATTATGCAAATATTTCAGTTGTAAAGTATGAAAATATAGTTATTAAACATGATATAGAAATGAATTAAGAATGAAGTACGTGTAACTCCATTTATAAACTACGAATTAATATCTACTCAGGTTTTACTAATACCTTAACTCTGAACAGTTTTGCTCCACGTGGGGTGAACATCAGGTGGGAAACTCCAAGAAGGGCAGAAACTTGGGTCTGAAGGGTCTGAAAAGATGAACAAAGCTGGAATCCATGTGGACTGCAACATTGAAAATGTGGAAACATCTTCCTTTATTGAGTGAATCCAATGTTGTCAGTAAAGCTGCGACAAATTGTTAGATTTTCAGCAGATTCGAGAATCCTCAGCACCAGAAACCACCAAAAAAATATATTTTGATTCATGTTGTGGGGCTTCTCTAATTTCAATGCTGGGTACGTGGGGGTTGCTGGAGCCTTTCCCAGCTGTCGTTGTAGAATTATTGTTTATCTAAATTATGGCATCTCTTGAGCTGCCTGCCTTGGTAAGAAGCCCTCCCAGAAGAGTTTCAGAGATGTACCTCGCATTTTAATGTGTTGGATCTCAGATGATTTCATTTTGAACGTCATGGTAGACCTCCTTTTAGACTGTACCTGTCATTTCTGCAGCACTTTCAACGTACAAAAAGTCAGAGAGAAACATCTTTTTTGATCTCTCTTACAGAGATAAAGACCAAATTAAAAGGGTGGCAGTCTAGTTCCCCTCGAGATGTGACTCGGGTTAAGTCACAGTTGACTGGATACATGGATAAATGAGTATCATGCCATGTTAATAAAGGTAGTGTCAGCGTGAGAAAATTCAAAGTGTGGCCGAACCCTATGAAGTTCTGCTTTTGTCTGGAAGACCTTTGTGACATCTCAAGAGTATAACCAATGTCGTTTTTACCAACAAATTCCTCCAAATTCCTCCACCCCTCTCTACCTGGGTCTCCCCAGTCTAGTGTCGCTCCCCAATCTGCAGCCAATAGCAGCGGTGAGCGATCATTACCGTAATGGCAGCTGTTTTTACAGAAAACTTCCCAGCAACTTCCCACAATTTTGTCTATTGGTGAGTTACAGTAATTCAAATACTGCAAGGTGTTTTTTTTTATATGCGGGCGGATGTTCAGATCTTAAAGGTTAAATGAGAGCCACTGACTTAACATCCTGTCTTTTAATGTTCTGTTGGAAATAGTAAAAGAGGCAACGTATTTAGCTGTTGCTCACTCTCCCACAGAAGCCGCCAAATATCTCACCATCCTGCTGCTCTTTCTGTAAATGTGCTGTCATGTCTGACTGGAGCTGTGAAGAACGTAAAAGTCACACAGAAGGTCTGAAAGACACGTACTGTAGATGAGGCCCAATGAAGAAGGACATTTTACGCCTATTTGAGGTGAACACCATGTGTTCAGAGTTTCAGCTACAAATGACCCTTCGTTGGCAGAGATGGGAGGAGAAAGAAAAGAAACCGGAGGGAAATAAATGATTGAATGATCGAAAATAATACAAGACTGTAATGAGTTACGAGTCTGAGTTTACCACAAACACACTGACATACAGCGGCACACCTATTCTTATTTTACTGTAATTTACATCCTGAGACGAAATAGTCCATCTGTCAAGAAACAAGGTGCAATAATACCAATAATTCTCCTTTGAAGCAGAGAACTAGCAACTGACTAATGTTCACAATTTTTAAATAGCATATTAAAAGATTGCATGGAACATCCACGTACTGCATTTGGTCATGAAGTGTATATAGAGGCTAGACCTTCTCAACAATTGCTATAAAGCCCTCAGGTTTGACGTGCTGTTGTTAGTCAGCGTTAGCAGCTGACTGTGTTCATGTGTAAATGCAGTTGAGACGAAGCGGCTGCAGGTTTCACCTGATTCTTTAGAAGCTTCTTTATAGTTTTCTGCCATTGCGCTTAACCTGACCTGCTTCCCTGAACCCCCTCGGGTCCATCTAATGTGTGAAGGTGCTCCCATCGACACATCATTAGCATGCTAAAGGAAGCAGCTCACTGTCTGCCTCACACATTGTTATTCTTTCTTCCATCTTCAGGGGTCATTTAATCATAGTTGTGAGACGCAGGAGACTCCGCGGAGTCTGCTTCCTCAAGAAACTGATCCCTGTTTCCATGCAGGAAGTGGCAGCCAGATTAAAGGCAGTCAGATTAAAGGCCAACATGTGCTCCGTGCATGTCTTCTACAGTCAAGCATCTGTCCGTGCACGCACTGTAAGCGCACTCATTGCATGGATGCTCGTTCTGTGGCGAGGCCCATTTGGTGTTCTCCACACCTTTGTAATTCATCACTGGAAGTGCACAAGGAAGGTGAGAAATGGTTCACAATTCTCCAGAATCCTGTGTAATGGCAGTCCACTGAAAGACAACAGACTCTAGCTGTTTAGCAGACATAAGGAATCGTTTCTGATGCGGCGCTGCAGTCTAACTGGGGGTGGTGTTTTACTGCAGAAGTCCTGTTGCTGAAAAGCACTAAGTCACAGCTTTTCAGACACTTCCTCTGTGTTTGATGAGGGTTACAGTGACTTACAACGTCTGCATAGGCATGCACATATGGATGCATTGTGTATATAACCAAGGTCATGCTGCCCATTCCACATTACTTTCACAAACAAACAAGGAACGCTGTTTGGAGAAAAAAGATAACTATGGAATTAAAGTAGAGGAAATACTCTGACATCAAAATGTTAAAAATAAAACATAATTATTATTACATCTATACATTAATTTGGCTTTGATGACACTTAGAAAGATAAGACAAGACAAGAGAAACTGGGTCAAAGCGCTTCACTTTTTCCACACTGTTATGTTACAGCCTTATTCCAAAATGGATTCAATTTCCCATTTTCCTTAAAATACACCCCATAATGACAACATGATTTTTTGAGAATTTTTCAAATTTATTAAAATAAAAAACTAATAAATCAGCCTTTGCCATAAAACTCAAGATTAAGCTATAGCTATAAAGCTACAAAGTTGCATCCTGCTTCCACTCATCATCCTGGAGTTGTTTCTGAAACTTAATTGGAGTCCACCTGTGATTAGCTGATTGGAGATGATTTGGAGAGGCAAACACCTGTCCTTATAAGGTTCCACAGTTGACAGGGCATGTCAGACCACAAACCAAGCATGACGTCAAATGAATTGTCTGTAGACCTCTGAGACAGGATTGTCTTGACACTCAAATCTGGGGAAGGGTACAGAAAGGTTTCAGTTAAGGTTGGGGTACAAAAAATATTACCATATAGCATCAGTTTTAAAGTAGCTAGCCAAAAAGGTGAAAAACCAACTAGTGTTAATTGAAGGTTAAAGTGGTAACAAGGCTGCATATACATAACAACATTAACGGAGGAAGACAACCTCCAGTAGGAGTTGCACCAATTGATGTGAAGTAATTACGTGGAGTAATACAGGGATCAGTTGGTATGGACAGATGTATTATATGTCCAAGAAAGAAGTTCAGCAGCAGCAAAGAAATGCTCATGTTAAAGAGTCTGACTGCTGAAAGGGCAAAGGACCTCCTTCCTGCACTGTGAGTGCAGCAGGCTGAAGGACCTACGTAAAGTCCCAGCTGCGTCATACAGAGGGTGAGAGGGGTTGTTCTTGATGTTTGATAGTTTGGCCAACGTCCTCCTCTCCCGACCTGCTCCGCTGAGTCCAGAGGACGGCCCAGGATGGAGCTGGTCCTCTTTATCAGTTTGTCCAGTCATTTTTTGCCCCTCTGGTGTGACTCACACCAGCAGACCATGTCACCAGAGTCATAAAAGGCCCTGAGTAGTAGTTAGTAGTTAAATGTTTAAATGTGATGTTATTATATTACTTTTTTTGTTGTTGTTGCAATTTTAGCTTCTGCTGTCCTTAATTGAAAGGGCCATCATTGATCCGCTGTATCATGTTGGTGCATTAATTGTCCCAGGTTTTTAAAAGTTACTTCAGTTTTAGTAGATTGATTGGTCATTGCAGTCCAGCATGTATAGCTGGATAACTGTTAAACACGTAATCGGGGTGCACCAGATGACCACCTTTTGATACTTTGAATTGAATTTTGATATTTTGCAATGACTATCACAAACCCACCCTGTCTGTAATATATAGGCTCCTGAGAGCGAAAATCGAGTGCAAGGACATTAAGATACATACAGATGTTCTATCGGTCTCAAATGTCAGAAACATGACAAAGAGTCATGTGATAAGAGTCATAAGGAGTAGTTTCTGTAGCCTGAAGCCACTAGACAGAAGCTGAGAAGATGAACAGGTGTGTGCGGCGTTACAAAGCCCATCCTTTTTTTCTTTATACTCATAGTGGAGGTCTTCCACTCCCTCAATTGTTTTCACATAGTCAGTAAACAGAATCTGATGTGCAAAACGGGTGGACTTCCCCTTTTAAAGAAAACTAGGTGTTTCCAAATGAATGAATATGTTCTTTTCCACCAAATGCACCCGAACACACCCTGAAGATAGTTCTCCAATCCTTCCCGGCTGAATGACGCATGCTGGTCCTTCATAGATCACTGCACTTTCACGTTCCTACCACATGATTTTCATAACAGAGACCAGCAGTAATGTGAAAGCCTGGACAGTGTGGTCTCCTGGACACTCGGAGTGCGGAGCTGCAGGTTGACTTGACATTGTCGTTCTGTTTGATAAAAACAGACTAAAGATGTGACGCGTTCTTCCTCTGTGAGCCAGATGATTAAACAAAGCGTGCAAACTCAGGTGTTTGAGGTCAGGCTGCTGCTGATCGTGCACTTTGATCAGGCCGATACCTTTAATGCTTCTTCACAGAATAGGGGGTTACAGAGTGCATGTAAATGCAAGCGACAAGGGGAGGTCCCATGGTGTGTGTCACTTTGAGTGGAAAAACAAATGCAGAGTCTTGAGAGTCAGAAAAAATCCCCTGACATCTGACTTCTTTCTTGTGTGGTTTAAATAAAGAATGTGAGAGAGAAAGAAAAGAAGGCTAGATGTAGATTCAGGTTTAGATCTCTGTAAGATCAGGTGTTTGATTTAGTCATGTGGGCTTTCTTGACATTAACAAAAAAAAAAAAAAAAATGTAAAGTTGCTTTCAGACTTGAAACTTTAGTTAACTCATTCCTGACTAAGTCGCTTACACTGCTGATTTTAACATGTCATACGTTTCCTGATCAAACAAATAAAGTGGCTGTGTTCGAAACTCTTTCATTGGACAGATTTGGTTGCAGGTCATCCTGCATCATCAGGTGCTACATGGACCCACAGAGGGAAATAAAAGTCTTATAGATAAGGTGAAGTAAATCATTAGGACAAAGTTTAAGCATAGCTATAGTAGTAATGTGATGCGTCTGAAACTATTTATTGCTAAAATAAAAGAATGGAAATGGTATATTACCCGCTACCAAAAACACTTTATTCCACTTCATTGGAATTCAAAAGTGAATAAAATGGAAATAGACACTATTTAAAGACACTATTCATCTTTTTAAAAGCAGACCAATACGTATCAATAGCTAGTTAAACAACACAGACACTTTTGTTTAGGCTGCATCAACTAATTTATCTTCATCCACCACTTTATGTTACATCTTCGACTATTTATGAAGATACACACATGGCTTTAGACGCCCAGCAATCATTGTGAATTATACAGAAATCCTGTTTGTCTACCCACTGTGCTTGGCACAATGAGGCAACACATTTCCAGCTTATTATTATTACGGAGCCTTTGGCACATCTTTCTTTTGACAATGACTCAACGAGTCTCCTCACTTTCCTCAGAAGTCAAGGAACATTGAGGAACTCTGCAGGACAAGTTGAAGTGATCTGTACTTTCCGAGGAAAGCGGCATCCTTCAACATCTGCCGGCCAGTTCTGAGGGTGCTTTATGAGTCTGTGGTGGACACTGATCTCCTGTGTACCGTTGCATGCTGGGACAGCAGGCTGAGAGCGGTGGACGCGAAACAGACTCAACAAACTGATCCGAAAGGC
Organism: Mugil cephalus; assembly: GCF_022458985.1. Taxonomy (NCBI): domain Eukaryota; kingdom Metazoa; phylum Chordata; class Actinopteri; order Mugiliformes; family Mugilidae; genus Mugil; species Mugil cephalus. The sequence goes on along the minus strand of NC_061773.1, from coordinate 15,822,890 downwards.
CAGTGATACGTTGTGGGGGTGGAGCTGGGAGGACGATGTTCGCAAAAGTCCTCGACAACTCCTCCCACCCAGTCCACAGCGCACTGGCCAGTCTGAGGAAAACCTTCACACCTTCATCGTTCAATCGCCTCAGTGTTAATCACTGTTAACATTTCAGATTTCAGACTTTTGTAAATAATTTATGCACCACAGTTAATCCAGGTGCAATTATCTCCTTATGCGGCGTTTCATCCACAGTTGGTTTCATACATTATTTATGCATCTTCATCTTTTTTTAAGGATATGTTTTTATATTGTTATATTGTTTTATTTGTATTTAACTTCATCTCTTTGCAGCTGTCTCTTTAAGGGAGCAACTGCAACGACACAGTTTCCTTGATGGTTTAATAGAGCATTGCGAGTCTGAACAATCAAAACAGAACTTTCTTTTTGACATGCACAAAGTGATTCTGCTCGATGTGGAGCTCTGAATTTGCTGGAACTTCAACAGAAGACGTAGAAGTGTGAACGTTACCTCCAACACTGAATTGATTCAGTAGAGAAAGGTGACTAAGACGGAGCCACGGTTTCAGAGTTTCTGTCTACGTGGATTCACGCCTTGTTCATCTGTTCAAACACTTGTTTTGATGGTTGTTTTTCTGTGTGTCTGTCCCTGTTGGAAACTCATCACCTCATATTTTCCCTCTCTTTGATCAAACATGCTCAGAAAGATTGGATTTATTCCAGCCAGGGAGAAACCAGCAGATGTAGTGTTCACATGGTTATTAGCCATACCAGCCAATACTGGAACTAACCTGTCTCCATTGCATTGTCAAATTCAAGGAACTGATGCAGACACAAAAGCTATGTAGACAGAGTTATAGGCCATGTTGTGTGTTAACAAGTGATCTTAGCAGACTGAGATCTCAATAAACTGAGAGCAGACACTGAAATGAAACCTTGATTGATACTAATATAATTGTCATTGGCTCTTAAAGCTGCTGCCTCAGAACCCCCACGTCTTTACCAGCGTGTCATTCCACACATGCCTGATATGAGAAATAAGACACAGAATACAGTTTAGGGGAAAATCCCTGCAAACAATGAGCAGAGCATGAGTCACAGCTGTTAACCACGATGAGCTCAGGATGCGTGAAAGTGAAGAGGTGGAGTTCCTCGCTTAGAGACACTGTCTGTTGGGATATTTCCTTGAAAACGAGTGGGGAAAAAATGGGAGGTGGAATTAGGAACTCTGTGGATAAAGCCAGCAGTTAAGGTAAATCCATTTTTGGATGAATCCACCACAGAAATTCATCCTCTTTCTTACACAGTGGTACAGTGTCCAAGTGTTGACTTTGAAATCCATACTGTACATGTGTGAGTGGTGTTTAAAGGTTTATCCTGACTCTGTGGATCCACTTTTGCAGAGTGTTACCGACAGTAGGAGAAGCAAAAACTATTTGCTACTATATGGAGATGGATGCAGATTTTTTGTCTTAGAGTGTTCTGTATGACGAGGAAGCTAGAATAATGGAAACGTTACCTTTCCTGAAATATTATAGTTACTGTACATTAGGCTGTGGGATCTGGAAAGCATCTTGAGACAATTTGGAGACACTATATGAATATATACATAAATCAATTAAGGCACATTGGGAACTTTGTGCTTGTGTACTTTGTAGCTTGGACTTGAGACGTTTGTAACTGAAGGTCAGGATCTAGCAGCATATTGATAACTGTATGTATGTAAATGTATTCTGGGATACCTGACTGTCCTGAGTCCTCACAAGTTAGGACTCATCCAGGTATTTGGACTGTACTTGGTCAGATGTCTACTTTCAATTGCTACACTACTTGCTCTGATCGCGACTGATGACGTTTCTTAAGAACAGACAAGAACGCATATTAATAAATGCCCTCCATGTGTAAATGGGAACAAATGAAGCACTATTTCTAAAGTCATCTATCAACAACAATCGATGGCACTGATCATGTTACGGCTCAGATCTCCTTGAGTCACGTAACCTTCCTTTGAGGCAGCGTTCAGATGACGGTGGGGCGAAGTATGACTGTGCCTCAAGTATCCAGCAGAACTTTGCTGACTGTGATAATGGAAAACTTCATCAGTGGAAGAGTTTGGATTGTTATTGTGAGCAAAGAAGCAGAGACTGGAGGCGGTCTAAAACACTGCAGAAACTGGGAAACTGGATCATTTGTGTTTAAAACATCATCCAAAGATCAGCACAACAAACTGTGTGCGTTGGCACATTTCCATGAATTCCAGGAAAAAACTTTTTGACCTGATCAGATCATTGTTTCTGATGCAACATAAATTCATCTTTACTAGCGATCTCAGATTTTTTTTTATCCTACAAAGAAAAGACTGCAAAAATGTTAGGCAGAGATCCTTAGCTCTCCTCTGATCAAGTGTGATTAGCACACTAACTAATGGCCCCTCAACATCAACAAAAGCTCTGCAGCTCATTCGTTTCAGAGCACCGTATTAGTGCAGCAGGGGGTTCTTCCAGGGCGTCCTAGAAAGACAAAGACAGAAAAAAAAGAGTTACAAAGTGGGATTAGTGCTGCCAGTGCTGCAAGTTTTTGTCACTGGTGGAGATTTGTGTCCCATTTTATTATATTATATTATATTAACACGGCAGCCTTTTCACCTATTTGAACATTTTACTATCTGTGTTCAAATTGATTAATTTACACAAAAACTGGAAGTGGAAATCAAACAATTCTGAAAAATGAACCCAACTTTTATTATTAAAAACAACTCTGTTGCTAATGTGCCATTTCTCTTGTCTCATTTACACAAACGACAACTTATACCTTCCAATATTTACTTAATTATTTAGTATTATCCTTAACATGACATTAGACTTCCTGTTCATCTCCTATCTGGACCCTGAAGCAACGCCACAACACGAGCTAGTCCCTTGTTTTATTTCACTGACAACCCCCGAACACTGCTGGCAGAGGCCACATCAGTCACCTACAGTGGCCCTCAGGGCGACAGCAGAAGTCACAGCTCAAGTAAAACAATAAAAAGTGACGAGGGGTGAAATCCATGAGACAGACGGTGTAATTACCAAGATCCTTGTGCCTGATCCTTTACAGACAAGCTTTCTAGAGCATCCTCCTCCTTTTACTGTCAGCACGAGCTGACACACGAAAACATGAAATATACTTTTATCCTCTGACAGATTTTTCGACTTTGGATTTTGTACCAGTTTTGTCGGGAACAGTCTCAAGCTTTTAAATGCAGCAGGAGTTCTTGCAGTGGAGGTCACGGTTGTTGGACGCAGCTGCTCCTCCTGATTGACGGGACCTGTTGGTCCACGGCCGCTTCTCATTGGGCTCTGATGTTTAACAAAACTCAACATGTCTGCCTCCGCGGTGCGTGATGTTCTTCCACTTAGTAGACCTGGCCTGCCGCTTAAGCAGTTTTTAGTGCACATAAAAGTGATGGGAAGACTGTTGCTTCTTCCTCTGTATCTTCCCTCCCATCCCTTTCTCTACTGTCAAATCGGCTTTATTCCTTTTCCGTGAACATGCATTACAGGGTTTTCCAAACATATTGTGTGGAATTACACCTTGTCAAACTCTGATTAACCCATGATGTCAAAACATGGAAACCGCTCCTCCAGATGCCAAACTTTTTCCTCACTCAAAGATAAGCTCTAAAATACCCGTGACAAATCACGTCGGGGCGGCCTGGAGGTAAACCAGCTGCCTCAGGTCAGTTTAACCTGTGAAAACTAGAGCAGAGATTCAGGTTATAATCAGAGGTAACGAGGCGATTGCAGCTGCTTTCAGCCTCCTCCCTTCCTCTCCGTTTACGACGGCCAAGCTGACATCAAGGCTCCGACAAATGCTCCAATGACTGGAAGTTTTGCATGAGTCAACCTGTCGAGCGACCATTGCCATCGCTGTGCCCAGCTTGTGAATCTCAGACTGTTCTCAGACTGTACTCAACTGTTCCACAACAGTATTCACCTTTTCTCCCATCCTGCTTTCACTTCAGTAAAATCTGGAAAAGGATTAGTTTACGGACTGTTCTGAAACCGTCACAGATTCAGGGACACATTTCAAAATGGCATGAGTGCATAACTATGCTGTAACTTTGTATAAGTATATATATATATAAATATACACCTGAAAGCAATTAAATAGCCAGTTTGGTGCCCTAAAGCTTGAGTCTAAAACATGAAGTATAGGAAATGTTTATGTCATGTACAGAGGAAGTGACAAGGACAGGGCTGATTTATAAATCTATAAAGTAAGAAATGTTCAAAAAATATGGAAGCAGCAATGGCGCTGGAAACAGACAGTGTTATAAAAGATGAGGATTTGGGGGAAATATTTAAACACCATTCTTCTGCCTGAACCTTTCTATTGATCAACTATTTTTTGTCTATTTTTTTGCCTAACTTCTTCTCCACTGGCTACCATATATTGTCCGCTTCTTTTTGAAATCCATGGACAGTAGACCACATTTATATCAAATTATGTAATAAGGAAACGTTTGCAAAACCCAGCATAGCACAATGGACAGAGAGAGTAAAAAAATTTTATGCAATTGAGAAAATCACAGTGAGATTACAACTGAAATGAAAGAAAATGTGCTTTTGTTAGAAAATCAGTTTGGTTTTCTTACACTGTTTTGATTTGTATCTTATACCTTATTAGTTTAAAGTAGCTTGTACTGTACTTAACTAAACATATCAGTAGAGAAGTAGTTGACGTCAACGGTCTAAGGGCAAATGTGGCTGTACATTTATATTGTGCAGTGTGAACATAATAGAAAAGGAATATATGTACATGAACATGATGGGGGAGTAAGTAAATGCGAGAAGTAAGTAAACGATGTCAAATGCACCACCCAATGCACTCAATAAAGATTCAAATCGTCTGTTCAGAGTTTTTAATATTGAACACAAAAGGATTTCTTAGGAAGAAGCTGGAGGATCACAGGGAGAAAAATCATGCAACTGGTTAAACATGTTGGAGTTGTACTTTTTTGTTTCTTGGAATTTATTGGTGCAGAGTGTCTCTTTGAAGTATTCTGGCCTCGAGAGTAAAGCAGATGGGAGATAATTCCTCAACAATGACGTATCACACACACTTTTCCACCAGGTTTTCAGAGCTGCTCTCAGAACTACAGCAGTTCTGTCAGACGTTTTAGATGGATTTGAAAAACTTTCAGAGAGCATCTCCCGGGAGCCTTTAATTGTGTTGCGCTGGGCTGCATAAATGAAAAGTGTTACAAACAGGTATATGCGGGAGTGGGCGCAATGGTTCATTCCTCTCCCACCTCCACACTAGTCACAGCATGAAGCGAATGTTGGATCGTTGCTCTCGGAAAGTTAAGCAAATGGTGGAGACAGACCCCCCCCCCCCCCCCCCCCCCCACCATCCAACGCTGGAAAGGTGAGGGGGAGGGGTTTCACACCATCCAACGTGCAGCTCAGAAAAACCACAAATCCCATTTAAGTGGGGTTTATTGTTTGTTTCATTTCTGCGTTTTCTGAAAACAAAAAGTTTCTTTGATTCGGCCGGGAGGACTTTGCAGTGAAACGGCGGTTGTCTACTTTAAGACTGAAATGAAAAGGTACAAATCTTCACAGAAAACAGGAAGACATCAGAGAGACCCCACACCGCATATAGCACCTCAGGCTCTTTTATTGTAAGTCCTGCTGTGCTGATGGGAACTCAAATACAGAACTGAAAGTGGGCTGCAGTGTGTGTGTGTGTAAGTGAGGAAGTTTGCAGTGGGCCGGGTGAGTAAACACTAACGGATGGGGAGGATGAAGTCGTGTGTGAGTGGTAACGGCTGTTTTCACACTTGCAGCAGCAGACTCCTCATTCGGGGGATCACCACAGATCGTCGAGAAGAAGAAAAAAATAAAGGGGAATAAGAAACCATGGGGTTGACCTGACTCAACTCAAAATCACCTACACCCACTTGAGACAGAAGCTAAGCCGACCACAGGCTATTTTTATTTACATTCGTCCAAAAGCTGTTTTTAATGGTTTGCACCTCTGAGTACAAGTGACAGAGATCTTAATAACGTAGTACACAAAAATATTCTCGGCAGTAGTGTTTTCCTGCCTTACTGGCAACAACCTGAAGAACTTGGACACCGCAGTGCCTCCACAAAGTCTATAAACACATGGTTTCTCAGATCCCTGACCTCAACCCTGCCCTTAGCCCGGGATGAACCGTGTAGTTCGATTGTTGTTTTAAAGGCTAATTTAGCATCTAGCCATGGGACACTAAACGTTTTGCTAACCGTGATTTGTGTGTACGTTCACCGAAAAGATTCAATTATTCAAACCCATCTTAACTCTTACTTTCATTAGCTGCCACATCAGCCCTGCTGTTCTGAAACGTCACCACATGCCCAAATGCCAGTGGTGTTTGTGGGGAGGGACTGCAACAACAGTCATCTTTCTTTGGTAGCAAACATCCACACCTTCTACTTCTGCTCTGCTCACCACAGTCATTGCAGCGATTGCATGAATGAATAAATGATTTACTGAATGAATAATTCGTGTGAGTAAACACAAAGTTGTACTACAGAAATCCCTACGGTCTGAGGAGACACAAACTAGATTTTAAGTTGGGGCACACAATGACTGACTGGTATATGACGTTGGCTAAAATCTGACTTTAATTTCTTATGTGTCTCCTGTGTTATCTGGATGAATACAAAATGCCACAAAAGTACCAAAATGCACCTGCAGCACTGCTGTAAATCTTTGTGGGTAGCCTGATTTCATTGTCACACCATGTCATAGATTTTTAGATTTTTTGGAAACTCTGTTTTAATTTGAAAACACCGTTTTAGATTTTTGTCTGGATGGGCATAAACATAAAGGATGGCACAGAAGAAAACAAAGACGTCAACCCTGACTATAGAGTTTAATTCAGTGTGGATCACAAGTTACATTGCTTGCTGTGACAGAATGAAATCCCAGTGAATGTGTGTGTGTGTGTTTGTGGGCATTTAACACTCCTCCCATTCAGCCGACTTGTCTCCACTCATCATCACTCAAGGATGAAAGGCATTTGATGACTATCTAACAACCTGACACCGGCAGACTAACACCTCATCTGCTCCTTCTTCTTCTGCTTTGTTACATTGTAGCAAAAGGAAAGGGAAGTCCTTCCTTTTTGACAAAGCTCATAGTTAGGGCAAATGCTATTTCCTAGGCCTGTTGCAGCATAACTGCAATAGGCCTGTGGGGACGAAGCACTGAGAACATGCCCTCTACTCTCTTCTTTCTAGCACCAAGCTCCTGTTTTCTAGTTTCTTATATAATTTATTTTGTATTACTATTCATGCAATTCTGTGCTACTACTGTACAGCATCTCAACTGCTGCGTCTCCCCCTCTTGTCCCCTCCCCTTCTCCTCCATCTTCTTGTGAGTGTCTTGTCCCTGGAGTTGTGTGTTTCTGACCTGCAGAGAATCATATTACATCTGTTCTTGTGGTCTCATCAACCTGCCAGGCCTTCGTGGCTTCCTGCAGTTATCTACTCCTACCTGAAGGAACAATGCTCCAACCTGTCTGCCTCTTATATTCTCAAACTGTCACTAACATCATCAGCTATATCTTGTGTTTGTATCATCATCACATTCCACGTGTTTCATTTAGTCAGATGTACAGTATGTATCTATGACAGATGTATATTTATCTCATTTATTCTGCCGTTCTCTCCTCTTTCTTCTCTTCCCCTCCATATGAGCTGGGTTCTGCTCAAAGGTTTTTCCTGCCACCGTTGCCTCCAGGCTTGCTATGACGGTTGCAGGCCGGGTTTTGTAAAGCATCTTTGTATTGTTATTGATGCTATATAAATAAGAATTTAATTTAAGAGGCTTCTGAAGCTCCTTCCTGCCATGTAAGGAGGGAAAACAGTCCATGTGCCGGGTGGGAGGAGTCCTCCAGAAAGTTGCGAGCTTGTCGCAGACAGCGCTTCTTCTGGATGTCCCCGATGCAAGGGAATGCAGCTCCTGTGATGCACTGGGCAGTTTTCACCACCTGCTGCAGTCCCTCGCACTCCGCGACAGAGCAGCTCCCATACCAGACTGTGCACAGTGGCTTGCAAAAGTTCTCCAGGATGGCTGAAGACAGATGGTTCTCCTTCAATGCCCTCAAGAAGAAGAGGCACTGGTGAGCCTACGTTACCAGACTGGAGGTGTTGGTGGTCCAGGACAGGTCCTCTGAGATGTAGTTCCCCAGGAACCTGAAGCTGGAATGGGGTGTTGTGAATGCCTCTTCTCTCCTTCCTGTAGTCCACAATGAGCTCCTTGGTTTTGCTGGTGTTAAGGAGCAGGTTACTGTCAGCGCACCATGTGGCCTGGTGCTGTACCTCTCCTGTAAGCTGCGTCATCGCTGTTCCTGATGAGACCAATCACTTCGGTCGTGTGCAAACTTGATGAGTTGGATGCATCCATTCATGCACCCACTTCATTTTGAGGAGATTACAGTGTTGAATGCTGAGCTGAAGTCAGCAAACAATACCGTATGTGACGATCTGACCCAGAAGCCTAACTCTTAAGTACTTCATTAGAGGATCTCCTGGAGTACATCTGTTTGATTAGAAGACTCTTGACATGAGCCTTTAAGACAAACAAAGACATGTCCTCAATTGGATAACATAATCAGGAAAGCTAATTAGCTGGTTAGAACATTATTCTGAGCTGTGGAGTAGTGGTTAGCTTTGGACTGGAGGGTCCCAGGTTCACCACCCCCCTCATCTCTATTGCTGTGGTGCCGTTGAGCAAGTACCTGCGTCCCACATTCCTCCCTTGGCGCAGTCCTGAGAGGCCACTGCTTCAACTGTAAGCACCACTGTGTGAACAAGTGGATGGGTCAAAATACAGAGAGATAATTTCCCATTGTGGGATCCATACAGTATCAGTTATTCCTTCCTCCATGTTGTTCATTCTTCTGCTCTTCTTCTGGGCATCACTTTTGTCCTTGGGATTACAGGCATTTTCTTTGGTCATGTTGGGTTTTGGAAAAGGGGAAAATGCTTCTAATGCTACGAACCTGCTGACATTTGAAGACACAACACAAAGGCAGATTTAGACATACAACTTCAGAAGACAGAATGTATAATAACATAGCTACTTTATTATACTAATGTAGCTACTTTCATGATTTCTTTTTTGACATAAACTTTCTTTTGCAGCTCACCAGCAGTCACGGTTCACCCAAGGTGACCACCTGTGTCACCTCAGGGCATATGGGGCTCGTATACAAGTAAAAGTCAAGTTCAGTATGCCTCTTCACAAAATGTATGTGAGCTGATTAAGGCTGACTCTTCCTTTAACCTTCTGCCTGTGGCAACACCGCATTAGCTTGCATGTGATGTTGTTAGCGTCCTGCTGTTAGCATGCTGCCATATGTCAAATACCAAATGGCTCCATTTCACCTCCTGACAGCGGCAGTCCATCTTCAGCCCTCTGCAAGGTGAAGGATGACGGCACAGCTGCAACACTCACACATGCACACATATGACATCCAAACAAAACAACCACTAAGCACATTGACATGTGAGCTCAACATTTGACATTTGACCATATAGATGAATTCGTCGTCACGTGCAAAACACACACACGGTTTTCACAGCTGCAGGTAGTAACTGACTTTTCACAGGTCAAACTTTGTGCTCATCTGCACAACTGACATCAATTGTTCTGAGTCTGAAGACGACGTCAGGCTTCAGCGGTTAAATCGGTGGTAGATGGATCGATAAGGTTTGACAGAAGGTGATTTGTGGAACAGAAGCAGAGGACAGGTGAGGGGTCGTGTTCAGGTTATACTGCCGTGTGACAATGTGTTTGCGCACGGCGTGACAACAGGTGTGTGTATGTGTGTCTGTGGGTTGGCTCAGTCACTGCACATGCACACAGTGGGATCCTTGTCTCTGACAGCAAGACGAATGGAGGCAACAGATGCACACATAACTTTTACTTACAAAACAGTGAGTGTGGATATAGGAGACACACACAGAGAGAGAGAGAGTGGAGGGAAGTAGAGTTGGTTGAAGGAGAAGGACCTTTTCCCAAAGCTGCCATTTGACATTCATTGTTGTGAAACTGGGAAGAAATTCAGCAAAGAAAGACTTGACTCTCCGTAGGTGTGCTGAAAACTGGATATACACTCCAGGCAGTGGCAATAGTTTATCCAGACAAGATCGATCCTTGCTTCTGCATAAGCTCTATGACGGAGGTAGAGTGTAGTTGCATACACTATGCTGTAACTTCACTTTAACCCCGCCTGAAAAAATCAAATCAAAACACAGATCCGTGTTTGGTCCAAAATGCATTTAAAATGTTTCATTTGAAGGACTGAATGGAGGAATGAAGGAAAATATAAGCATAATTGTGGATTGCAGATGTTTATTTCCTGTACAAACCGCCTGCCTCTGTTTGTACTGTTTGAAGGTACATCAACGTTGACAACTTTCAGACATTTAGATGGGGCTACTGGGGCTAGTGGAGCTGTTTCCTACTATTTACAGTCTTTATGCTAAGCTAACCGCCTGCCGCCTTGGTTTTTAAAATCATCCTCCCATCCAAATCTAAGCAACAACTGTGATTGGTCCAAAATGCATTTCCTTCTGCTTCCTGCGCACCATTTACTCCAACAACTCCAGCATGGTCTGATCAGTTCAGTTTCAGAAATCCTTTAACTTTCTTTTAGCGGCACAATTACACAAAGATGCCGACGCACCAGCAGACAAGTATAAATACTTAAATGCCTTCGGCTGCTCATGTAGGCTACCACATAGGCTCTGTGTAAATCTTTTACAGATGTATAAACCCAGATGTATTCACACTAGCTTCACAACAGCCAACAGCAGCATGAATTCAGAGTTTAAGCTGAGATTTAAAACCTTAAACTCTTATGTGTTTTGCATGGAAGACCAATGTTATTCACCAAAACCAAATAACTTTTCTCAGGAGGAAACGAGGCTCATTACAATCTGAATAATGAGAGTGGATGAATGGTTAATCTGGTTCGGACACAGTCTTCATCTTGAGTCACTTCACTGTCAGCCAGCCTCAGGGGGTCCGGGGGTGGGGAGTCGGGAGATTTGGGGGGTGAAAGGGTGAGTTAGGTGTTGAGGGGATGGGAGGTGGGTCACCGGCTAATGATCTTAAACCCTTGACAGGTCAAAGGTCTTTAGAGGAGCCACCTCTGTCACACAATGGAGTCCTGTCCCTGGAACAGTCTATTCAGCTACAGAAATTTGACCTCTGACACCCGCCCCCCAATCTCCAGCAGTTTCTGCTTCTGACTTTAATACATAACTGTTGCAGTAGTCTTCCCTTGTGGTGTCATTCAAGAGTAGCAATCTATTCATTATTTTTTTTTTTTTTTTCACAAGAGATGTAATGACCCAAGGTCTTAAGCAATGCATGTGAAAAAAAAATTGATTAAGTTCCTATTTCAAAACGATATTTCACATATCACAGTCAAACGTTTTGTCAACCACAACCTCCACGGCGGATGTCAGAATAAATTTTCCCATGAAGGGTGTTTTTTTTTTCACCCCACATTACCATCCTTTTAACCTCAGGTTTAGTTTCATATCCAAATGAGGAAATGGGAAACTGTTATTCATACAAAGACCCACAGATGTGCCTCAAACAAATAAGAATCACATTTTCATTTCAAGTCATTTGTTTTTTGAGGTTCAGTTTCTTTATTATTGCATTAACAGAAGTTGTAGTACAAGGACACACTAAAGATCAGCATCATGAGCATCCCATCAAAAGATCAATAATGTTTTACACTCATATCTCGATTGTTCTTTTAAAATGATTTGCTATTTGCACGGACACTGCTGCAACATTTCACCTAAAACATGCATTAATGCATAAATTCAGCATAATAACACAGTGAGTGTGTATCAGTTCACTATATTCTCCTGCCAGTGAATCTTTATTTAGGATCAGTAGGAGCATAAATTGTATGTATGTTTGTATTTTATCTAGTTCATACACATTCCTCAGTGTGTGTGTGTGTGTGTGTGTGTGTGTGTGTGTGTGTGTGTGTGTCTGCCCTAAAGACTACAGTATAGAACACAATCACTTTTCTGTAAACTGTACACCTATATATGCACACACACACACACACACACACACACACACATTCACACAGTCACGCTCTAAAATTAGAGGCATAACTCTGAGGACAGAGGAGTTTGTGTTTTTGTGTGTGTCCCGCTCACTGCCTATAAAATTATAGGGCCCAACTGTGGGTTTCATAGAATTTTTTACAGTGTGTGCGTTTGAATGTTCTCTAACAGCCTGCAAAATTATAGGGAGAACGATGGACAGTGGATCCAAACATACAGCGCATGTGTGTTTATGGGAGATGGTCGGAGCTCCATTTCAAACTTTATGCTCACGTAAACAGTGAATTCTGGGCATGATGAGGCGCTGATGTTGTCATATTAACGTCCGCTTTCAGCCAAAATGGACACGTGCACAACAAACATGGCGCAACGTTTTTTGTACAGTTTTTATAAATATACTTATATCACGCTCTGCACACATCTGTGACAATTGTGACTGTAAAAATAATGCTCATATTCTGTATATATATGTAAATAATGATGTTTACTCTCATGCAATATTGTACCTACATTTATCCTGTATAATTGTATCCACAACTGTATTCATTCGCTGCGTAGGCAGCTTTTATACCTACAGCAATCCTGTGAACTTGTAAATATAAATACTACTGTCGAGTTTTGTGCACACACAGTTTACAGTTGTATATACCAGTAACAGACTAAATTTTCTGTATAGCAGATGGAGGAGTTTCTTCTCAGCATATATGGTAGCACAGTAGGACGAGGAGAAGCATGCATGTTTCACAAATTTGTACATTTTCATTAATTTATTGTGGAAGTGAAGTGACATAAACGCCCACAGCCTCACAGGTTCTTGGGGAGCAGTTTGGAGGGTTGGGTGCTCGAGGCGCCTCAACCATGGACATATGGAGGATGACCTCACGGTCCCAAAGGTGCCCCTCTAACGAGAGGTTCTTCAGACGACTCTTTGACTAGTCTTACAACTAGTCAGTTTTTCGACTGTATTGCTGTGCCATGACGCTTTAAGCATCTTGTCGACTACTCACTCATCACGTGACAATAACAACATGGACGCCTCAGAGACGACATGTGAGGAGCCCAGTGGGTCATTGCAGCAAACTAGCAGCAGTTAGCTAAAGAAGAAGCCCAAACTACGGAAACAGTCGACTTTAAAAATCTGAAGTCATGCAACCCCTACTTCTGACCACTGGCAGGTCCCCTTTGTTGTAAAAGCTTAATTTCAAGGATTTTTAATATCCTTAAAATAGAAGATACTATTAAAGATTTGGTCAAACCTTAATCTGGCTGCTTTAATGGTTTCATATATATATTTACACTGTGATGATTTACAACTTGATGCGAAGCCATATTTGCGTGGATGACGGTTTTGTTACAACACTGTACATAATACATAAAACCTAAAAATTTTTCATTGTTGATGAAATCTGCTCACTGTTCAAGGAATTAACTTTGTTGATTACCTACTGTACATTCACAGATATAACACTTACTTTTAACCGGATGGCAGGAGGTTGAGATCAGTGGGAAGAGCACCTACTGATCTATGTCAGTCAGAGAAAGAGAACTCTTTTTCTTCAACAGTCCTTCTGGAAACAAAACTAAGAGATGATTAAATGGTTTACAGTAACTGGCACTTGTGTCCATTCCACTGAAATTGTTGTTCTTAGGAATGATCTCTCTGGTGACTTTCAGTGTTTTGTAAAACAGTTCCACCAAGAGAAGAGTCAGTGGGACAGCTGGGACTGATTTGAAAGATGAGACATGACAACATTTGAAGTCACTTTGGAAAGTATGCTGGGGAATGTAGTTTCCTTAAGGGGTGGCAGAAGTCATTGTATGAAGAATGAAAGGAACTTTAAAAATTCAAGCCTACTTTCACACCTACTTTCACACCTTTGCGCTCCAGGTGAAATGTTTGTGGTTTTCTCAGAGAGTTACCAAAGGATGTGGTCCTAAAAGATGACTAAATTCAAAAAGTTTCAGGGGGACATAAGTCAAATGTGACCCCCCCCCCCCCCCCAGATAAGTGTTTCATCCCGTGTCGTTCACTGCGTTGTCACTTCACTTGGTAACTCAAGTGAAGTACTTTAGTGATAACTAAATGTTATCTGTACCTGGTCAGGATCTGACTCTGTTTGAATAAAATCCAAACCAAGTGACCACATCCTGAAGAAAAATAAAACTGCCCAGAAAGTTGAATGGTCATAAAAATAAAAAATTTAAAAAAACAGCTACAGGTAGTAGTTTGTTGGACTCCCCGGGGGTCTGCAGAGGGGTTCCTATGTGTGCATGAACAAATGGCAAATAAAAGTTCTTGAGTCTTGTTAGTTTGTTATTGGAATTAAAACTAAAAGCCTTATGGCAGCATTGCTTCTCTTGACATGGGGGCATGTTTCTTGTCAAGTTGCCTCTTTTTGCCTACGTAATTTTGGCCTGTTAATCGCGATATTAATGGATTTTATTGTGTTTACCTCACCCTTGTTAAGATCCAAGATACAATCACTGTTGCCTTAACTGCCTGACTGTTGCATTGTGCAGTGTTTTGCAGACTTATAAACTTTCAGACTCATAGATGTATTACGCCAACTGGTTTCCCCAGAGCGTCTTTAATGAGATTTTCAACATGCAACTATATCGTGTTTGTATTCAGTTCTTTATGAATCACACCAATCCTTTCATTGTTCTTTTCTTCAGTCTAAATGTTCAGTTATGGATAGAAATAACAACACACAATAAAACAGTTTGGGTTACTGCTCTCTTCCTCTGCATGAAGGCATTGAATTGTATGTTTTGTTTTTCGTATATCTCATTATTCACTTTAAATCTGAACACAGACATGTCTTCAATGCAATGAAAGCAACGTTTAAACCAAACGTAATAATATGCTCTTCAGACAGGTTCCATAGATCACACCCACATCCAGCACCGAGTCCACAAATAAGCTCATAAGAAATCCAACATGTGCTCTTCTTTTTCCAAGAAGCAACCATATTTTCCTGGAATGCAGCGCGGTTTGCTCGTACCCCCCGCCACTCACAACCACAGTCCTCTGTAGCATGGCATTTCCAATGTGTTTTTGGGAAGGTATAGAGGAAGAAGGGGGTGTCTCTAAAGCTGAGGCCTTTATAATCTACAGGGGCCCAAACTGTTCAGAGGAACTCCCTTTTTCTGTTCTGTATTGTGGAGTCTGTTTTGAGGTCGGACCTTGAAAGCGCTCTGACTGGTAATCAGCAGTTTTTAACGTGATCAAACGGTCTCTATTATGACGGAGGACAATGGGGCTGACAGGAGAGGTAGGGGGGCAGAGCCGCAGAAAGATGACAATAGATTTCCTTTTTCTTAACCTCCTCACTTGCTCTTTCCTTTCTCTCACTATTCCCTGTTTTTTTTCTTTCCCTCCACCACTGGGCTTTTTACCAGATCCACATTTCTTTCATTGTTTTGTTTTTTTAATATTTATTACTATTTATATTTTTTAAGACGATGCATAATGGTAAAAATGGATGAAAACAGTGCCTTTGAGCTCATTAATTCCT
The DNA here is from genome assembly GCF_022458985.1 of Mugil cephalus. Lineage (NCBI taxonomy): Eukaryota > Metazoa > Chordata > Actinopteri > Mugiliformes > Mugilidae > Mugil > Mugil cephalus. The sequence goes on along the minus strand of NC_061773.1, from coordinate 15,807,229 downwards.
TGCAAGTTTGGGTCATTTGTCACCTGTGGACAGGAAGCATCAGCAACGTTACTCTTGAAGTTGACACAAGGAGGAAAAGCCAATAACTATTAACCCTAACCCTAACCCATTCTACGGTTGTTAAAATGGTTGTCAGCACTTCCATTAGTGTGGGTGACAAAGAAAATGATTGGCATCAGACACAATCACGGCCTTCAGTTTCCAAAGGAAGAGAAGAGATGAACAAAAAAGATATGAATGGTGCCAGCTCAGTGTTCGCTGTGGTTTTGTTTGTGTTTGAGAGGATGTGCCTTCAGTAAAAATAGATGATTAGCTTAGCTTAGCATAAAGACTACAAAAAGGATAGAGGCTCATGAGTCCCTGTTCATAGTTTAAACCAACCTTAATCACATTTTACTCATGAACTCTTTGAATTTATGTTAAATTCTTATGTTTTGATTCTAGATTTGAGGGTGTAGAATTCAGACTACTGTCACCTGTTGGTACGAAGAGTTGTTTCCTTTCACATAGGTGCACAACGTATGTCCCCGTTGACCTTTTGCTGTTGTCTTTGTGTTCAAGTGCAACTTTTTGGTCCCGACACATTAGACGTGAGGCACATCCCAGTCCTCCAGTGTTGGATGTGTCCGGGCCTATGCAAACAAAGGTTTCACATTGAGGGCATTGCCCTTTCTGAGCATAGATGTCAGTCAGGATAAGATTCTCACACTGTTGTTTAAAGTAACTGAGCATAATTTCCAGCCACAGAAGTAGTGGATTTCGAGCTCAGACACCTTGGCAGGATGCTGTTCACTACGGAGAGGAAACACCGATGAACCAGAAAGAAAATGTTGCAAACTGAAGCAAAAACGTTTTCACATGATGCACACCCTTGGGTGTGGTGTTTGCGGTCTACGATGAGGTTGATTTGGTTCAAATCAGATCATTGCAGCGCATATGAGGAGTATGAGGAGCAGTCAGTTAGTGAAACAGTTTGTCAGGCCACCTGTTCAACTCTGTTTAGCCAGAAAACAAGAACTTTTCCAAGAATCACACAAAAACACACACACACACTGTACCAAGCGTTAGCGTCTGCATGTTAAGTGTGCTGCTGCATGTGAAAAGGGAGCAGGGGGCGAGTGGAGCTGTTTTCCCCTTCAGCCAATGGCACCGAGGGAAACTCTTCTCCTCCAGCCAATAATTCCTGGTCAGACTCAGCTCTCAGCCAATGGGAGGCTGAGGAGGTAGAGGTGGTCCACGTGGAGCTGAACAAATCCCAAAACACTGAAAAACAGGAGGCACCAGGAGCTATAGAGAAGGAGGAAAGACAAAAAACAAAGACAGAAAGAGGTGAAAACAAGGCTGTGGATAAAGATAGACACAGGGAAATGTATTAAAAATGTAGATTAAAAGAATAAAGAAGCACGTCCGTTTTTTAGTATTTGTTGTTAATTAAAAGTAAAGTAATAAACTAATAATAACAGACTGTGACAGAATGTTCTTTTTAATTGTGATGACCTCTGTTTCTGTCTCTTTCACTAAAGATGTGACGAGGTTAAAACACTTTCACTCCTCAAATCACAGGTAGAACACACACGCACACAAGCACTCAAGCACACACCAGCCGCAGCTCAAACAAGAATGAGTATCAGCCAGAAGTGTTCTGGAACAAACCACACACAAAATAAAGCAACAACATTGACGTGTGAATCAGCTGTTAATATTCACACTGTTCAGGAAGTCGTTCCATGTATGAGGTGTTCTCGTTGTTTGTTCGTTGAAACAAACGCGTCCGTGTCACATTTCCTTCATCTAACATCTGCTCTGGTGACAAATGTTCTGACGGTAAACTGTGAATTGGTCCAGCTGCAGGCTTTTACGCCACTTTTACTGACTCTCATTCACTGGTGCCCCTATAAATGGGAGCGGAGGTGAGTTGCTGCTCACAGCTGAGCTGAACGAGGGATGAAAACTGAGGCCTTGCAGTCACAGCATTTCTGTCTTTGCGTGGCTGTCAAAGTGAAACAGACAGATGAATTTCAATGCTAATGTTCCTTCTCTCCGTGGCATCATATCAGAATGTGATATGTGAGAAGGCTTTCTGACTACATCCTAAACATTATAAAACTTTCTGTAGTTCTCCTGCAGTGGGTCCACACAGAGCCTACGCCATGGCAGGCTGCACCGGTGGAAACATTTAAACTTGTGCGCAAGTGTGATGCCATTGTTCTGTAATCAAGCTTCTAAAAGGGTTAGAGAGAGCAGGAAGGAGTTTTTTGGACGAGGAAATGCTTTTCGAACCAATCACAGCCGCTTTTGGTCTGCGTCGCCACATCCTGTAGTGTCACTTCTGGTGTACAACCTACAGCATGGATGTGACCACGGATTACACTTTAATTACCACTCACAGCACGAGAGTTCCAGAGATATCCTTTGCAGTGAGCATCTGAATGCATTTAAATAGTTTAACTTCATCTGGCTGCTTATCACCATCAATACTGTGGTTCATACAAGTTAAAAGTTGCACTTAGTGCTTTGTAAGATAATGACTGGTATAATAAAGACGTGTAGATCTTAAAGAAAGAGCATCTATTCTCTCTGTATTTCCATCTGTCACTTTCTCCTGCTGCTGCAACTTTTTCATGTTTCTGGCACCCCTCGGGTCAGACTCGTAGAAGTTATGTTGATGTTACCAGGTCTAACCAGTTAATGGTGCTTTTCTTATCTTATGTTCTTCTCATGTTTTCTCATCTAACAGTTACCAAGTGGTCGTGTCGAGACGTGTAGATGTGTAGCTGTTTTACATACCTGGACTTTTCTGTTTAGGCTGCTCTTCCAACTGCCACCTTCTTGATAATCTTCCTCTCTGAGCCTGCAAGAGCATCTTGCACAATCAGTTCAAAAATTCCTGTTGAATGTTCCTGTCTTTCCCAGTGCTCCTTGGTGTGGAAGACGCCCGACACAAACAGAGCAAGTATCACCCCAATGATTGCTGATTCTGAACAAAGAAGACCGGAGGCTCCATTCTTCCAAGGGTTATTTAGGCCTGTTGAATGCATTTTTTAGAATCAGCAGTTAAAGAAAATCTTTAAATGGATGGGAAAACTCACTTAATCAACGTACACATAGGAAGAGACTAGAAGCAATGTGGTGACAAGATCAAGTAACGTCAAAGACGCTCAGAGAGTTCACCAGAACTAATCTCGACTATGAAGTGACGACCAAAGACACAGTTCCAAATCCAGGGTTCCCTAAACATTTATGACTTTAGTTCCAACCACTACATTCATCGTGCTAATAGCTGGGTTGGAGCATCTGGTGAACACAGATGGAACGACGGCAGCGTTGGGGGTATACTCTTTTCAAATAGAGAGAGTTGATGTCAAGAGGATCCAGCTCCGCCTATATACGAACCGTATCTTTATATGCTGCTTGATTAACTTTTGGGGTGAGGAATAGCGTGACCTACTCACCGAAATTTAACTACAAGAGATGGGATTTAGGCTTGTTGCATTACCAAAGTTCACCCAAGACACTAAACAGGCTTCAACTCTTTGTGTCAAGAAGGTAAAATATAACGTCAGACTGGAGGCTCCATGCTTCCATAGTTTTTATGCAGACATGTTGCATGTTAAATGAGATTCTTTGTGCAGCAGTCATGATGGTGTGAAGTCTCAGCGTTGTTAGAATAACCAAGGAAATATGAAAATTCAGATGAAAATGAAATCTGACTCAATGGAATAAAACGGTGCCAGCGTTGGTGGTACCATGATCCACATATAGGTGTTAAACTTAAAATATCTTGGTAGAAGTTAGTAACGTCATCTTCTCTGACCTTTAATTGAACTTATTTTTGTAGATACGCAGGCGAAGACAGGCATTCAGGCTGTTTAGAAAATGATGGTGAATGATTAGTATATGTTTATATTTGATGTGACATTTCCTTTTAAAAGCCATCCTCCATTGTTTCACTTTGGAAATTCTCAAAACCAGGTGAAAAAAAAAAGAATCTGTGTTAATACAATTTTCCATCCAACCGTACATGTAGACACATTGAGGGTCTCAGCAAGCGGCGGGCTTCCATCAAAGGACATTCACATACACCTACAGGCTACTCGCTGTTTCCACATGTCAAGAAATGTTCTGCTGTACGTATCTTCATTTAGAAACCACACACAGGCACAGTTTGTGGCTTCTAGTACAGATGCAGTCACTCTGCCTTTATAGTTTCTGTTGCCATTCATTCAGAAACTATGTAAACCGTTTCTTTTATTTCTAATCATCAAACCTTGATACTTTAAACTTCCCAGCTGCCCTACAAACCTGTTCAGACTGTCTGGACTCAAACTGGGTCACAGATCTGTTACTGGAAGGTCTGAACACAACTCAGCAGCGACGCCAACACTTCCTGCGACACATAAAAAGTAGGCTCCTTGGAGGAATTGTCTTCATTAATCAATTGTCTTTAAAGAGAACGCCTGTGTTACAAAGGGTCAAAGGGAAGAGTTGGGTACATGTGGGTGTTTATGAGAAAGGCAAAGAATATCTCATAAGTTTGCTGATTTCTTTTAAACAGGATGTATGTACAGGAAGAATGTAGAGCCTTTGGCTGTCTATTTAAATCGCTTTGGGTCACACCTTAAGTCCCTTGGCACACCACAGCAACCTCAGGGTCAAAGTTTGATGCATCCAAGGCTGTGTTACATTATTATTACATGTTGAGGCCCAGAAACACATTGCCCATGCCTGGACCAAAAATTTGCACACCGCTAAAGGAAAGGGTAAAAGGAGAAGAGGATTCTGTGCGCTCTTCGAACTTCATTTGCTTACTTTCCTCACATGACTTTACTTCATTGACACTCATTAATTGCAGCTGGCCGTCTACTTAATGTATCATGGCCCCTTATATCTGAGCTTGTTATGCAGCTACTATTGTTACGTCTTCTCTATTACAATACTGGCACACAAACTACACCTGTCTGAGGGAAAATGTTTCAGCTTCCTGCAACAAAACGATGAAAACCTTTTTATGCAACTGTTTTTACTCTGTGTCACGTTGTCCTTTTTCATTTTTACTTCTGCAAAATGAAACAGAAGAACATAGATAGATAGATAGATATGCTGAAGGACCTCAGCTTCCTCAGGAAGTAGAGTCTGCTGCAGCCCTTCTTGTACACAGCTGTTCAGTCTATTATCGATGGCCATGCCGAGGTATTTGAACTCCTCCACCACATCCACATCCCTGCCAAGGATGCTGAGTGGCTAAGGATCTGTTCCCTTCCTCCTGAAGTCAATCACCATCTCGTTGCAGCAGGTGATTCCTTACAGCCCACCCCACAAACCTGTCCACCAGTCCTTTATACTCCTCTTCATCCCATCCACCACTTATACACCCCACAACTGCAGAGTCATCAGAAAAGTGAAGTGAGCTGTGTATTGACGGTCTGGTCCAAAGGGATCACTGCAGGGGGTGGAGAAGGAGACTTGAGATGCGGGGTCATTAGCATCAGACGTGATAGCATCACGCAGTTTGATTGGTTGGCTGCACATCTATAATGCCAATCTCCCGGTCCACCACATCCCAAGGTCTCTATTGGATTAGGGTACAGTGAACTCATTGTCATGTTCAAGAAACCAGTGACATGGTGCATTATCCTGCTGTAAGTAGCCGTCAGAAGATACACTGTGGTCGTAAAGGGATGGACATGGTCAGCAACAATACTCAGGTAGAATGTGGCATTTAAATCATGTTCAGTTTGTACTTGGCCCAAAGTGTGCCAAGAAAATATCCCCCACACCATCACACCACCATCATCAGCCGGAACCGTTGATACAAGGCAGGATGGATCCATGCTCTTATGTTGTTTACGCCAAATTCTGACCCTGACATCTGAATGTAGCAGCTGAAAACGAGACTCGTCAGACCAGGCAACGTTTTTCCAATCTTCTATTGTCCTGTTTTGGAGAACTTGTGTGAACTGTAGTCTCAGTTTACTGTTCTTAGCTGACAGGAGTGGCACCCAGTGAGGTCTTCTGCTGCTGTAGCCTGTCTTCTTCAAGGTTCAACGTGTTATGAGTTCAGAGATGGTATTCTGCATTCCTTGGTTGTAACGAGTAGTTATTTGAGTTACTGTTGTCTATCCATCATCTCCAACCAGTCTGCCCATTTTCCTCTGACCTTTCACATCAACAAGGAATTCTCGTCCACACAACTGCCACTCACTGGATATTTTGTCTTTTTCAGACCATTCTCTGTAAACCCTAGAGATGGTTGTGCGTGAAAATCCCAGTAGATCAACCGTTTCTGAAATACTCAGACCAGCCCGTCTGGAACCAACAACCATACCACGTTCAAAGTCACTTCAAACCCATTTCTTCCTCATTCTGGCGCTCGGTTTGAACTTCAGCAACTTTTCTTGATCACCTATACATGCCTAAATGCACTGAATCACAGCCATGTGAATGGCTGATTAGCTATTTGTGTTAACAAGCAATTGAACAGGTGTACCTAATAAAGTGACAAGTGAGTGTACGTTTTCTTTATATTATTGAAGCCTCTTCTTTGGATCCCACACACTTTTCCCCTTTAGCAACAAATGTCCTTCTTCTGTGACTGACTCCTGAGTGAGTACGTATGGTGTTGTCTTTATGATTTTCATCAACTTTTCGTATGGGTAGAAATGTGTCATTTCCATGAAGCCCTTCGAACCTGCACCATGTGAGCTTGCTGATAAGTGCAGTTTACGGAAAGCGACGGGAACATTGCTCGCAGGGATTTAAATGTTTAAATGTCACCTACCATAAACTGTATATATGCAATGACAGATGATTTAAATGGATGTAAGTGGAGATGAACACTTAAAAACACTTCAGAAACGGTTTGACCCTTGATGTGGACCATCACTCGCACTCATAAACAAAGCAGTTTGGCGGTTGGCTCAGTGGTATCGGGGAGGACTCAGGGGCGACCACTGATTCATTCATTCATTTTCTCCATTTTTTAGTTGTGAGAAAATGAGCTTAATATGAAAAAAACCCTGATCAATCTCAAATTGATAGTGTGCGGTTTCCTTCACACTGTCTGTGACTCACAGAACGAACTTCACAGGCCGGAAAATACAGCAGGGGAACTTTCTCTGCTTCTCTGCCATCACAGTGTATATGTACAGCGCTTATGCAAGTGTGTGGTTAAGCGTATAGAAGTATGTACAGCGTATGTGTATGTCTGCGTGTGGGTTTGTTTTCTGCTCCACTGGGTTTCAGTCATACACAATGGAAGCCAGTTCTGTGCAGCCCCTCCAACGTCAGCGCTACTGGACTGTGAACTTTCCACCAAAAACACAAACACACTGACATACATGCATCGATCAATAGATCAGGTTCAGATCTTTATCACTGAGAAACGTTTTTTCCCAGCAAAAGCAGAAATAATGATCCTGCCACTGGTCCATTTAATCTTGATTTCTGAACCATTAATCACCAGAGAGCTGCCGGTTTGATTATCATTACGGACAGTGTTTTGAAATGAAGACAGCCCCCAAACTAAAGCAGAACATTTATCTCGTTCATCTTGGATATCTGCACTTCTAGGAAACATTAAGGTTACTTCATATTTACTTAGTTATGGGTGTTTGTGTATGTCCTGTTTATGCATGTGCTCTAAAATAGAATATATCATATTAGCTCTTTGGGCTCATTTTGTAACATCTTGTGCTCTTGTTTAAATTTGAACTTGACTAAGTACCCTTGGACAAGGACTTTTCTCCATACCACTCTGCAAAACATACACAATAGGTGTTTCCTTTCAGAGATGGGAACCTCTGAACTCTCTGTCTGGCTTAATTACACTGGCGGTGCGAGGTCCTTAAAAGTAAAAGCATGCAAGCATAGATTAGTGTGAAGTGTGTGTATGTTTGTGTGTGTGTGTGAAGGCGGCAGCAGAAAATATTCAATAATACACTTGAGAGCTATGGATTCATGCAAGATCATGAAGGAATCCATATTGCAGACTTTAACCTTGCCCAAGTGGTTACTTTTGTAGGCTTTTTGTACATTTATTGGATAGATCAGTAGGGAGAAACAGGAAATCATGGGTGATGACACACAGGCACAGGCTGGACTCAAACCCTCAAACGCAGTGTGAATCGCTTGTTGAAGGTCTACTGGCAGCTACGGGCAAGTTTTATGTGTGACGCCAGCGAGAACATACACAATATACTGTTTCTAAAGAAATAAATGCCTTGTATGAACAAGTTTAAAGGCTCCTCAGACTCTACTTGACTATTGTGTTTTTCTGTTTGATGAGTTGATCTGATTCAGTGCGTTTAAATGCACGTGGGGGACAAGGACTGTAATGAGAAAGTCGAATTTTGAGCATAGCTCGATTAAGCTCTGCATGTAAACACACTGATTGACTGCAGCTTGGATCATGACACACGGATAGTTGGTTCAAAAACATACCAAAATGTATTTCTAAAGTTTCTAAGGAGGACTTGTGAGGAGGTTAACAAACATCTGCCATGTCAGGTTAGTTCCAAGCAATTTTCTAACTCTTTAAAGTCAAATTGACGTTTGGGGTCATGTTTGAGAGATGGATCCTACATTGTTCCTCGTGGCCTTGCCTTGTACAGGAATGCCAAAATCCAGTAGGGGCACGTTGGTGTTAACTGTACCAACACAGGAATTCTGGAAAAAATAATAAAGATTTAATGATGAAGTTCCCGTGTGTGGTCAACTATGTGCATTGTTCACAGCGGGGGCTTGGAGGTGCAGGGGCACATACACAAAGGGCGGGAGATGGGAGGGTCAATAGGACCCCAACAGTCATTTTGTCCCCCTTAGGGCCTCTCTAATGAACTAATCTGTGCATGACAAGACGCCAGTCATAATTGTGTCAAAGCTCTGAGCAATTGCAGCAGATACAAGAAACAATCAGGATCACGTACACATTAAAAAGATAACAGCTTGTCTTTATATTCTTTACTGATAAGCATTTTTTGTCTATTTAAGCTGATGGATCCATATGGCTGTAAGGGTGTAGTTGTTCATTGTCATCTCTGTTAGCCACAGAACCTAAGCTGCTGTGCTTTATGCTGAACAGATGTATGACGGGTGCAGTTTTCGAGACGGAAGTGCTCTTCCATTGTCACCAGAGATTGGATTGCAAACAGCATATGGACGGATTGTCTTGTTTTCCCTTTTGTAAAATGATAATAGCCCATCACTTTCTACTATACGCCAGCAGATGGGCTGGATCCTGTAACAACAGAAACAGCTGGTGGTTAGAATAAAGTTTAGAGGATTTGTTATTAAAACAAAAAGAAATGAATCTTTTTAAATCCACTTAAAATAAAACCCTTCCTGTGTTACTTTGTTTCTTTGTGTTACACTGACACTCATTTGTCTTTAGATATCATACAAATGTTTTTGTTGCTCTTTTCAGGATATTCATTTTAATATGGTTTATTAACAGATGGTTCAGCTGCAACAATCTTTTTTTTTTGTTTTTTTTTTCTACACAGCACACACACAACCCCCCTGACAGATCTTAAGCGGCAGTAATAGCTTCCATTTTTTCACCCTACTCATTCACACACACATTATCTCTCCGCGTCCCGGCTGATGACTCAACACACACTTTCATTTTCTGCTCAAACACCTACTTCGCCTGGAAACACCGCCATCTCGTCAAACCTCAGTAACTGAAGTTATTTCTGTCGTCACACTGAAATTTCATCTGGTTGTGCATCATTAACGTCCTCCTACTTAACCAGAAACACCCAAACAAATTAGGAAACAGATTTTTTTTTATTTTTTTTTATACAGTTTTATACGAACATCCCAGTAAATTGTTCTTGTGCTGCAACCATTGGCGCACAGGGTATCACTGAGCGAGTGGAAAATAAAAGAATACTTTTATTTGTGAGATACTTTTATTTGTTATGATGATTGAGAGTCTCCTCTTTACTGTCACACTGTGTCCAACCTGGTCAACCTAGGGTCAAGTATCATACCATCCATAGCCAGTCATCTCAGTTGTTCACAGTGTGTCATGTGTACGTGCATGTTGGTGGTTGCGGTCAGTGTATTGAATTAGTAATAGAGTAGTAGCAAACCAAATTCAAAACAATGTACTTGTATGGGCCAGTTGTTCATTGATTGTAATCTATTGTTGTTGTGTGTTCAAGTTAGAGATCGACTGATATGGATTTCTTTTACATCAGTTCCCTCCTTTTACGTGATAAAAATGATATAATGATAACAAATGTTACAAATCTAAATTTAACCAAAAACATAAACAATGATTGTGGTTGATTGACAACCTGCACTATTAGCTAGAGAGAGAAAAAAAACATCAGCTGACAAACTCCTACTCCTACGACAGAAAACGTTAGGACTGTTGCTAATGACGATAATGTGTTGGTGCTGAGTGATAAAGTAAATAGAGCTTTGTTTGGTTTTAAAACATGAGTACAAGCATTTTCCAGCTTCCCGCTGTCTACGGCATCTCCAGCAGCACGGGGCCGCCTGTGGTTGCGCCTGTCTGTAAATCTTCTTGTTATTGGTTTGTATGCTTCTACATCTATGCTTCTACTCTTATGTGATGTAATAGAGGCTGCTCAAGGGTATCCTTATGTGAATAGTTCTAATTTGTGTGTCGCTGTGACCAACTCACATGAAAGTGCCGTGCAGTCTCTTTAGAACGAACATTAGAAGGAGTCTGGACTCTACCAGGAACACCTATTCACCAGAACAGAGACTGTCCGGTGGTGACAACAATTATATATAGTTTAGCAGGTGACTCATGTGGTTGTGCCGGCAAACCATAATGCTCAGTCAACAACCACAATGGCGATGTCGGCTAAAACTAGATAAATTTTCAGCATGTCAAAATGTCATCAAATTCAATGAGTGGGAGCCCACGTTAAAAAGAAGAGCATGACCTTGTATGCTGTAAGAGCATCCTTTAAAAAAAAAAATAAAAACCCCACAAGGTTACAACTTATTTTCATATTTCTGCACGTCTCTTCCTGTGAGCTCACCCCTTTATTGTAAGAGAAATATGAGGAAATCAGATGTTTCCAGGGGAACTTCATACGGTGCTATTTATAGCAATCTTACTCTTCATATTGTACCCTTCAAAAGTGTTTACTTCTTGGCTGAGACAGATTAAAGGTGAGCATCACTGATCATAAGGGTTAAAGGGGATCTTTTGCGCCTCGCTAAAACACAACCACAATGACACGAAAGACTCTGTTCTGCAAAACACCCACATCCTCATCTGCATGTTCTTCATGTGTTCAAATTTGGGTTTTTTGAGGTGACATTTTCCCCATGGACTGGGGTAGGTTTTTTTAAAAAATTTTGCTCTTTAAACTGGGAGGTGAGTTTATTTTTGGACTGACTGACAGTAATGATAACATTCGCACCTGCAGTCTATACTGTATATGTACTGTATCTTATCTACTTCAGTATTTAAAGTGAATTATTGAACAACAACTAAGAAAGTTCAGTTTTGTCCTTTCTTTATATATTATTATTATTATTATTATTATTATTATTATTATTATTATTTATTTATTTATTTCATTTTTTTATTGTTATTTTTTTGGGAGATAAAGTTTTTTGAGCCATCAAGGTTGGAGAAAGGCTGGTGAACAACACATCTGCAAAGAGAAACAGGAAACCACAAACAACAAAAACAACAAACATGTGTGGCAGGTTGTTGAATATATCCCATGTTACGTGTGCAAGAACAAGGCGCTCTTTGGGCAGAGCAACCTGTTTTACTGAACCTCCTCTGACCCCGTGACACGTTGGCCCCTGTACCCCGCCCGTTGCTTTGACCCCATCCTCTCCTCATCCCCCTTTAACTTTGTTGTGAAAGGCAAACTTCCGAGAACACACAAAATTCTTGTATTAAAGACCATAAAAAATTTAAATTATAAACATTTAGCACATACACACTTTGTGTGGCTCTCTGAGTCATCTTTGTGGCAGACAGAATGTACCTATAAACATCTTGTGATAAAATGTGTTTGTGGCTTGTTCAGTTTGTGGGTGAAAATTGTTTGTAAGACACTAATGTTGTTGGGACCTTTTAATAGGATGTCACAACCTTTTTGACAGTTAAATGTGTTGAGACTTGCTTTTGTTATTAAAGGTAGAATTAGGGTTAGGGTTAGGCAGTTTAGATGCTTCGGTTAAGGCCATAAGGCATAAGGCATACTGCATTTTGTTAGTAGGAAGCCCTCACAAAGATAGAAACTGTTTTACCTTTCATGACATCTCTGTGGTGTTCGTGTCCTCAGTGCACCTTTTATCAGACTCTCTCTAGCAAATACAGAGCGTTTCCTGCCGTAGTTTGGTTTGCATCGATGACTCATTCCTCTACAACAGAAACCCTTTGTCTAATCGACACTGATACCGCTATCTTCTCAAGTGTGAGAGCGCAGTCATTCAGAAAGTAACGTGAAACGCGCTTGCTTTAAGGTCACATATTAAAACTGGAATGTGAAAGAGCGGGGACGTCACAAAATGCGCTTTTACTTTTACTTTTATTCGTCATACTTCAATACCTCCAGTACAATCACACACTGTATGGATACGACTCTTCCACTGATCTTCATTTTCCACATGCCATGTGCATTTTATCCCCTTCAAACTGAATGCTTCTCCAAGCTCACGCATTGAAAAAAATGCATTAAGTCATTCAGATAGCATGCATTCACACCTCAAGATCAATACTTCCCATTTCCTTGTACTGTACTTGTATCTTAGCTCTTTGTTAAATTAGAATAAGTTTTGTTAATGAGCACAGTTCCAGTCTATATCAGAAAAAAAGAAAATAAAGCAACATATTATGTGGGTTTGCAATCAAAATACAGTATGAGTAGAGTTTATTTATTTATGATTTCATTTCATTTTCATGTTATTTTAACGTCTTACCAACTATAGTTTTGAAGTTTGTTTAAGAATCAAGCGCTATGAATCATCAGAAACCATCCAGATACTACAAAAACCACAGTGCTTGCAAAGTATATTCGTATATGAATCATTAATCATATGAGGAATTTGGCTTTAACCAATAGGTGCTGATTGATATAATGAAGAAAAATGACAAAAATCTTGATGACCAGGGATCAGTTGGAAAAAGTCCTTTGTGTAGTTGTTCTTAGCAATAAACATCCACCTGAATGGTAAACAGAGGTTAACAGCTTCTCTCTTCATTGTTTTTTTTTTTTTTTTACTGTGAAGCTGAAAGCAGCTACCGAAACTCTTTGTGTGTGTGTGAGTCATTAAGTCTCCCAGAATGAGCAGGGCAGAAAATCAGGCAAGTCAGACCACAACTGTGTGTCGGTGAAGTGTGGTTGATGATTGTCAGTGTTTGTCCAAGTCAGAACTAGAGAACATTTATTCTGAAAGTCTTGGTGGTCTCTTTTGGAGCTTGAAGGTTGGCTTTATGCGCCAGCCAATCAGATTCCTCTCAGTGTACATCTGGTGTCTGATTGGCTTATCAGTAATTTGAACTGAAACAATGCTGGTTGCTGTCACTATTAGTAATTATCTTGGTAACATATAATGAATATTCTCTGAAGTATTTTATTCAAGAGTAAATCGGGTTCTGCTGATCTACCTAGAGACGTGCAGCACAGGTACAAAAACCACTGAGAATAAAAAAACAGACCCATTTGAGACTTTGATGTTTTTTTCATAACCTTTTATTTCCATCCACGAAGCTTTCATGAGTTCCCTTCTTTGTTCTCCGTCACACTGATTCTGTGATGATGTAGTGTTTTCTTCTTTTTTTTCCCTGTGTCAAAATGTAGACGGGTAAAACCCCTCCAGAATGTCACAGAACTCAGATGCTTCACAACCGAAATCAATTTCAGAATCGATTCAAGAAATGATCATCAGGTAAACGACTAAATCCGCTGTCACAAAGTAAACTAACTGCAGTGTGTAGGAGTGTTTCTTTCCACATAAAATCTAGCACATCTCGCTTCTATTCTATTCAAGGCAACTGAAGTTATTGAAGAGAAAGATGACAACGCAATGGGGAAACTTATCAACTTACATTTTTTTTCTTATCTTTCTTTTTCTTTTCTTACGCAGGTCTCTTTATTCAGGGAAAGTATATGTATGTAGTTTTTACTGTAAAGGTTTTGATGTGAGCCACTCACAGATGGAGGAAAAACCTGGAAAACACTGTGTAAAACAACCCCATAAACATGTAAATGAAAGTTCTTTTTGACTAAACTATTAGAGTTGCAAAATATATTTATGACTAATGGTGTGACAAAAATCATGCAACATGTTGCAAAAGAACTTAATGTTACAACGGACCTTTTATTTTTTCAAAGTAGGAAAACTGAGATTAAACAACAAAGAAATCTACCCTAACCCTAAGTCATCAAACGTCCCAGTGTTTCATTAAGTACCAGACCAAAAAGTTGTACTAGACAATACTGCAAAGACTATAGTCAAGCAGCATGAACAATGAAACAACAGCCTCCTCAGCAGCAGGCGGCAGTAGTCTGCGTTTGTCATTCAACCCGGGTCAGCGACCTGGCAATCGACACGGCTTCAATGTGAACAGGAATGCTGCGTCGATCCGTGTTTGTTGCTCTGATGCTGATGTATCTGCCTGTTACATTCTGATTTTGTCACTTGACGGCCTGATAAACTGTATCATTGTAGAAGCTTCAGCTCAAAAACAAGTTTTGGTCTACTCCCATAAGGACTGATCTCTGAAGGGCAGAGATTTTTGTGCATTTTTTTTTTTTTTTTAAATCGAACAAATCTAATGTGTTGATGATCGTTAATGAAAGCGCATAGGTGAATTAGCCCTATGTCATGTTTGGGAAACTGGACCGATCAGGAAATGCATGTGCGACTGTGTTTACATACAGCTTGCATAGTGATATCCCACATCCCACTCATGGCAATTGGTAATCTGAGAGCTGCTTTGCATCCGGGGAGAAGAGGAGATTTGGCGTCGGATTTCTGGCCCTATGCAAGACACGGTATTTTAGTCAAACATCGGCAGCTTTTGAAAGAGCAGGTGTTTGACTGGTCTATTCTTCAGGTCATCAACAAACTGAAAACGTTAAAAAAAAAATACACCATGCTGAGTGAACGTGGACACAAACACAATTAGAACCTTTATTTATCATTTCTATAATTTCAGGAACACAAGGACATATCGAGAAACATTTCGTTCTCTCGTTAAAACGCCCTGATTATATCATTGCTCAACTGCTTCCTTCTGATTCGTCAGTGTGTTTCTGCATCAGTTCCTATGCATTCACAGCAGGTATGCAGAACAGTCGTGATAACAATTACTTATCATGAACTGGTTTAACCCTTTACGGGGCAAGGAACGATAAATCGTGATTTCGGCACACATTTCAATTGTGTCCCTGTGCCTCTCAGTCAGACGTTTAGATGCATGGGAAAAAAAACAAATTATTGCCTTAATCGGACTCTAATTGGAGAACTTAAGCGCATGTAAACACGGTACTCCAACTAAAATCAGAATTCTCCTTATCCAATTAAGACACACAGATAATGCCATTGGAATTCGATTTTCTCCAGCATATATACACTTAATTGCACTACGAACAGGCTAATGCACGCGCGCATGCTCCACAACCACTGAACGACTCTTATTTATCATATGACATAAAAGGTCAACCGGAAATGGGGCCACATTAACATGGTATTAACCTGTTGAAAAGACACATATCTGCACGTAGTGTGGAGGAGGAGGACATGTTAGACACGTCAGCTATTCGATTTTCTCCACTGCATGTAAACTGAGACAAGGACTGTAGTCAGAAAGTCGAATTTCGAGCATAGCTCGATTAAGCTTTGCATGTAAACACACTGACTGAGGTTTAGAAGCATGTGGTTTTCATTCAGCCAATCACAGAAGAAAACATTCTCAGGCTAAATCAGGATCTAACGTGGTCTGATAGGTCCACCTCTTCATGAACACTATGTGTAACTGATTTACTAGGTACCATGAAAAAGTGTCCTAATGTTATCTAATGTGATAATGTGTATGTTGACAAATGAATCGGCCTGAGTCAGCACTTCTAATCGTCCAATTACATGTTCATGTTTATTTACCACTTATGGGTAAGGAACAATATATGGTAAATTCATCAATCTTGATTTTCACAAAAGTAAAACAGTCTTCTGACGTCCTATGATGACAAAAAGTATTTCAATGAGACCCCTATAAAGGGTTAAGTGAACAGAGGACAGTGTAAACAAAGCCTTTCATTGCCTGCAGCAGATAAGCAACCGCAGAGATAAGCATTGCCCTGACAGGAATGTTCTCGGGCGTTTCGGTTGCCTCACAGCTCAGATGGTCGCCTCGGGTTGACTTCCACTCACATGCAAATACCATTCAAATATGGATCGTCTAACACAAAGGAATTTGAATACCCTCCTTCTTGGGCAAGTCTCTGGAATTTTTTTCTATGTTATTGAGAAGCTTTTTTAACGGTTTACACTGGTCCATGCAGGTTTCTGGGATTTTCCACGTGGCCAAAACTAATCTATGAATGTCCCTCAAACCATAGCCTTAATAGATACACAGGTATATCTTTCAAATACAAGCCAACTTGTTTCTCACAGTTTCAAGTTTTGTGTCACATTTATGTTTTTCCCTCTCTTAAAGACCTTAATATTATTCTATATTATTCAATACAAGTGCATGTATAAAAAAATACAAGTGTATGTCTAAAAAGACATAATCCATCTATGCATCCACTTTCTTTATCAGAAGTCATGTCGAGGTGGCAACAGGCTAAACATGATACTCCAGTCTCCTGGCATCTCATCCCAGTTCCTCCTAAGGAATCTTGAGGTGTCTCCAGGTCAGCCAAGACATGTAAACCCTCCAGTGAATTGTGGGCCCACCCTGGTTTCCCCTCTCAGCAGGCTGTGCCCGCTAAACTTCTGAGAAGCGGCATTCAGGAGGCACCAGATGCCTGAACTACCTCAATCGGCCCCTTTCTACTTGAAGGAGCAGCGGCTCAACTCGGAGCTCCCTCTGGATATTCAAGCTCCTTGACCTATCTCTACAGCTGAGCCTAGCAACCCCAGTAAGGAAACTCATGATGCTCGCTTGTATCCACAGGGCCTCCCTTTCAGTCAATACCAAAACATTCAGAACGTAACAGCAGCACAAAACCCTGTGTCCATCTCTTGCTCCATTTTACCATCACTCCTCCACCATGAGCTTGCACGCAAGTTTTGTATTTAAATAAAACCAACAGTGTTAACTTCAAAGTAAGAAAAGCAGTTGGTAAACTACTAGATCAAGTCTTGGTGGTTGCGTTTTTAGATCCCTCAGAATCTGAGCCTTTAGTATTCAGAGTTCTCTCCTTTGCTGGAATTTGCCCCGAAGGAAAGTTTACAGGTATGCAAATCGTATTCAAATGTTTCTGTCAAGATTGCAAGATTGGTAGTTTTTGGAAACTGGGGAAATGACTGTTTGTCTTTCACTCGAACCCAGAGTGAATCAATAAAGAAAAAAGTCCGGAGGTTGAAAAGGTCCCCCGGGTGGAAAATGTCTCTTTAGGGTCAATTTGTGTTACGCTTGTGATCACCCACCTTTTCAGAAAACACATTCAGCAGATCAGCCGAGCTGTAATTTCCAGATGTGCAGGGTGATGACAGGCAGGTTTCATTCAGGGGATAAAGTGGGTGTAAGGTGGAGGTGTTAAAGCTCCACCTTGGCCTGATTTGACCAGACACTCTTAACTGAAAAAGAGAACACAGACTCATTTAATGCCACAGTCTGGAAGGTTTGTTAAATTAAATCTTTAGTATGTGCTTGCGGCTTTTATGAGCTCAGTACTCTTTAGCAGAAACAATGAAGCATGCCAACATTTCATGTGTCGAGTACGTTTTACAAAATATATTAAAAGCAAACATTTGTGCTGCAGGATTCCCATGAATGAGTCTCACTGAATTTCTGTATTGTGACGCCCTGAACAAAATCACATTAACACACAAAATATATTAAGTGGCAACACAGGAAGTATAGCAGCCTTTATACTGTATGTCAAAGCAAACTATTTTCAAACTTTTACTCACTTTGCATAATCTTAACTGAGCTACAGTCCCATAAACCAGGTATTTGTTGATTTGTCCACTTGTCTCATCATGTGTTCATTTGTGGTGCTTTCACGTCTGTATTTCTTTACCATACAATACATAAAATATTCTTACAACATTGCATTTATCTGATGTTCTGTGGGAAAATTGAACTTCGGGAATTCAGGAAATATTTTAAAAACAGAAGTGAAGCATCAGCAGTGAATATCTGCACAGGCACTGATTTCAGTACCAGTGACGCCCCAGTAATCTGTATAGGAACAAACGCAGTGGCAGGCGAGTTATCTCAGGGATATGTGTTCTACCATTGTACTGCTTCTAAACATCTGTGTTTTTTTGCACATTATTCATTCATTGTCTATAATCGCTTGTCCTCTGAAGCGCTGCGGGGGCGGAGCCTATCCCAGGTGTCACTGGGCGAGAGGCGGGGTACGCCCTGGACAGGTCGCCAATATAACACGGGGAGACAGACAATGATTCACGCTCCCACCTACGGACAATTTCGAATTACCATTTAACCTAACAGACGCTGGGAAAAAGCGAACTCTACCACAGTCGGCCCATGAATCCAAACCCACAACCTTCTTGTTATGAGGCATCAGTGCTAAGCCCACTGTGCCCCCCTTTTACACGTTAATGTAAGAAAATACATTTTATGATTCGCCTAAAGACGACATATAGAGTGGCCCCAAATATTATTGCTGTCAGTTGCTAAATTCAAAATTAAAAACGCAATCACTTTTTACCGACTGATACTCATCTAATCTTCTATTGCTTGTCATCACTAGGGTCGTTGGGCGAGAGGAGGGCAAACAATCATTCGCACACACAAATCAGAGTGAACAATTAGCCTAACAAGCATGCCTTTGGAGGTGGGAGGAAAATGCACGCAGCCACAGAGAGAACATAGAAACTGCACCGAGAAAGGCCCTTCTCACTGGGAGGCGTCATTGCTAACCACCGAACCGCTGTGCCGCCTTACGACTAATATGATGAAAGGTAAAAAATGACTAAAATATGACTAAGACAGTTTTATGTGAAGACTGAGATTAAATCAAAAACGGCTATCAAAATTAACACTGACTGAGAATGGGGACCCCTGGTTGACTACCTGCCTGCTGCTGCTGCTGCAGAGTGAAATCTGATTCACTCACTTTCACTGCCAAATGCATGAAGCTAGCAGCTGGTGGCGCAGACAGTAACATAGTGTTCTGGCACACAGAGCCAGAAGGCAGTTCAAACACACCTTCTAGGAAGACATGCCATGAACATTTGGTCCATGTCCTGACTCCTCTAACATATTTCCATGAAATTATGTGTGTGCGTGTGTGTGTGTGTGTGTCAGTTTGCATGTGGGTTGTTTGGTCTCCGATTTCACTGTTGAATTAAGTCGCAGGGATACAGAAGTGTTCTGTCGTTCCTACTAACTTCAGCAGGGCTTCCTGTCATCATTAAAGCTCAGAATCAGACCGGAATCAAGTTGTATATTGCATAAGGGGCAACAGGTTTGAGCCAAGAAAACAGGACATGTGGTTTCACATGATGAGACAACAACAGAAAACTGGCTCTTTGGGTGACGGTTGCATATTGCTGAATCTTCGAAGATCAAAGCATTCGCGCGGAGGTTTATGACTCCACGAGACAAGAATTTACAACTCGCCAAGTTATCACGCTGCAATCATGCCGCTCTCCATCTTGATTTCGGCTCATCATAAACTAATTACGAGGAATGAGCCCATGGGCACAAATGATTGGCCAAAAGCAATGGAGGATAATTGTTTTTTTTTTCCTTGAGTTTTGACATATTTTTGACATATTTTTTTTCTGACAGTTCGCATACTTCAGGCTCTGTTTGAGCCCTTCATCATGACATTCAGTGACAGCACTGCTTCTTAGCCGTTTGACCGAACATTCAGTCCTCGGGCAGGTTTCTGCAGCATGGATGCTAGGAGATGTCTTCAACTCGTTTTCACTTGTCACAGGAATTTATCTCCTCTTTAACCGCAAAAGACGTTACAAGCCCTGTCAGCACGTTTAACTTATGTAGGTTTGACTAAATCTGTATGCCTTGCAATAGAAAAACTAATATGCTCTGAACACCTGTCCTTTATGCCGGTCACTTGTGATTGGATTCCCCCAGGGCTCGTCAGCGCAAGATATCGACCGAAGAGAACATGCGCTGTAGCAAATACAGAAAATGTCTTGTCCTCAAATTTACAGAAAGAAATTTTACGTTATTCATCCAACATGACATATTCATTCAGCTTCCACATCTGACCCACTCATAGACGTTCGTTGCTGAATGGGTAAAAGTTTAAATTTCGCAAAACAAAATCTGTTTATTATGAGGGAAAGATGCAAAAACAAAGTGTAATTCCTTAGATTACAATGAAATGGAAACATACACAATGACGTGGTAACACACTCACGCATTAAAACTGGGCATCGGCTGTCTGATTGGGCTCACAGCCAGAGGACGTGCACACACTGTTCACAGTGAACTGTTGCTCAACAGGCTGTAACAGGAAAGCCTTGGAGCTCAGCAGGAAATGTGAACCTTCAACCCCAGAAGGAATGAATAGGCTATTTTATTTAGAGATGTGGACGGTAGAGGAGATGTATACTGTCTGCTGCATCTAGCAATGTATACTACTATGTGTACTCCCATATATAGTAGTATACACTGGTAGCATATAGTGCAAAGTTTAGAAAAGAAAAATTAGACTTGGCTGGAGACAAACGTCATAAACATGACAACAAGAAAACCAAAGCCTCGTTGTGAAGAAATTATGAAAAGTAATTACCCTGTAAGTCAAAAAGCCAACCCGCCCAGTGAGTGCGTGCGTCAGCAGAACAACAAACTCCAGTTCCTCAATTACAAAACACTGAACAGCGAACAGGAGGTCAAAGATCAATATTTGCGAAAGCCGGACAAGAGTTTGTAACCTCAGATTGACTTAAGCGGGGAAATAAAGTCTGAGAGGAGGAGAGCTCTCTTACAATTCAGGGTGTAAAAAAATAAAATAAATAAATAAAGGCCCTGAAACAAATATGTCTTAACAAGTTCTCCAAACTGTGAAGTGGCTGCCCTACAACAATAAAAAACAACTCCCTAATAAAGATTTGATTAGTATTAGCAGAAAAACAACTGTTGCAACAACTGCCCCCAAAGATAATAGGAGCCCATTCAACGTTTAACGTCTCTAGATATAAGATTAACATCATCATTTTTGCTTGATAGTTATAGTTTGCTTAGTTTATAGTTAATAGTTTAATAGTGATTCTTACCAAATGTTACAGATAAGAAGAATATGTACTTAGAAATTATACAATGTATATATTTAATATTATATGAGGTCAGTCGGTCTGAATATTTCATATTGAGTTTTAAATTGCTGTGGTCAAATAAATCCCAGGGAGAAAATGTTTTAGTGAATTAGAAGGAAATAGGAGGGTTAAAGTTCAATCTCAATGACTCTGTAATTGCTCACTTCCTTCTTTGCTCCCGTAATGGTTATCGAGGCCACTTGCTTTCACAATAAAATGCAACAGACAACCTCCCACGCACGTGGACATTAAATCATTTAGTTTTCTCATCTGACTTCATCACTTAATAAAGAATAACTTCAGTAAATTTAATACTTTACTTTAGCAAAGAGTAAATTTATGAAGTGTTTCCAAAAAATAATCCTTTTAAACATGTTTAATGTGAAAAGCACTGGTCCCAACACAGAGGTAGGCAACTCCCAGTTTAATTGAAGGAAGTATGGATGATGTTTTGTTTGTTTGTTTTTGATTTGTTGTGCTTTATTTCTTAAATCGTGCTAGCAAAAAGAAAAATCTAATATTAACTTTCTGGCTTTTGTTTTAGATTAAATAAAGATTTCTGTTTTTCTTTTTTGTTAAATTGAACCAGTTTAATATGGTGGTGTTAATTAATGGTAAAACGTTGGAATGAGGTCTAAAAGACATGTTGATAGTTAATCTAAGCCAATCAGAGTCATCACTCTGCCTAGTGTAGTGTGGGACAAAACTGGGACTAGAACTTGTTGCGTTTATGTTTATATGTTTGTAGTTTCCTCCATTCTGGACAAAAAGCAGTTGCAACACTTGCAGTGACTTTGATTTGTAAGTCTGTACAAAGTCACATATGGTGTTGGAGGGCTTTATACACACTTCTACCCAAATGTCATGTAGACCTTGGTACACTTTGATGAGCTTTGATGGAGGGCCAAAACCCAGGGAAACATGTGTTTTTAACTAAACGCAACATTATATTCAGCATTAGTGTAATTCTTGTGGGACAGTACAGCGGGTTGGCGGAGTCTGCATGTTCTCCCTGTTAGAGAAAGCGAATGAATTAATGTAACTCTTGCTCTAACTTTAAGTGAGAATTGATTAACCTGCAGCTAACATCATCAGATGCGACACCCTCAGCTCCACCAGGTGTGTGTCGGCTCACTGAAAGAGAGAACCTGCCATGTTGACACACACTAATGCTATCAGTACAAACTGTTCAGTGTGGCGTCTGATGCGGTCAGAACAGGCTTCAGCTCCTTGATGTACAAAACAAACAAACCCACAGTAAAGAAAGAGATCAGCTCCCAATGTTTACCTCCACAGAGCACATGATCGCCTGCATCTTCCTGGAAACGGCTCAGATCCAACTGACCTCATCCCTGGATTTATCCCTGTAAACACACGCACACACACACACACACACACACACACAGATTGCTGATCACACTAAAACCTGTAAGGACACTTTGGCTTGTACAATGTGTGTGTGCGTGCATGCGTGCGTGCATGTGTAACCACCTATTTAACAGGTCATTTCCACAGGGCGGATGTATTTACATACACGGTCTCCGAAAAACAAACACTCTCACTCTCTCACATGGCATTTAACAGGTTGACACGGATGAGGTAACGTTT
The DNA here is from genome assembly GCF_022458985.1 of Mugil cephalus. Taxonomy (NCBI): domain Eukaryota; kingdom Metazoa; phylum Chordata; class Actinopteri; order Mugiliformes; family Mugilidae; genus Mugil; species Mugil cephalus. The sequence goes on along the minus strand of NC_061773.1, from coordinate 15,784,180 downwards.
AAGTAACTCACATGATAATTATGTGTTTAGTCTGCTGTGCGTCTTTGCCTCACGCACACACTCTGCCTTTGGCAAAATTACAAAGAGAGAGTATTCATGCTCGACATGGACTTGACCTTTGGACTCGTTTAAAGACTGTTTAAGTTACGCTGTAAACACATTCATCGGCCTTCGCCGCAGTCACAGCTACACATAGTGTGTTTACACGCACGGCTTAATAAAGCTTTGCTCGAAATTTGACTTTCTGAATGCGGGCCTTGTCCCAATTTACATGCAGCGGAGAAAATCGAATAACTGACAGGAACATGTCCTCCTCCTCCACACTAGGTGGTGATATGTGTCTATTCAGCGGGTTAATACCACGTTAACGTGGCTTGCTTTCCGGTTGACCTTTTGCGTCATATAATAAACAAGAATAGTTCATGTGTCAGACCGGCATTTCAGACAACAACCAGATGGATAATAGTTCAGCTTTTTAATCTTGTATGTAATGTGCGCGCTACTTTTGGTGCAGATAAGATGAGCGCTATCCCTCAGATGTTTCTTCTACCGGCAACTTTTACCTTATTCTTCTGTGACCATATTCCAGTGACATTATCTGGGTGTTTTAATCAGATAAGGAGAACTCCAACTTTAGTTGGAGTAACGTGTTTACAAGCACTTAAGTTGTCCAGTTAAAGTCCAATTAAGGCAATAATATTTTTTTTTCATGGGCATGTAAACACACTGACAGAAATATTTCTTCAGCCCAGTCAGTCACTGTGATCAGGGATAAACTGTTTCCATGGACGCTGAATAAAAACATCTGATAGGATACATGTGTTTACGTACAGAGTCCCAAAGCCGGGTACAGACACACTGCGGTCTGGGAAGTAGCAGCCAGGTCTCCACAAGACACAAACACTGTGTACGCACAGTTTATCCATCATGCCATCAACTTTCACATCACAGATGGTAGAACCGGTTTTTATTTAGACTTTTTTCTCCAAGTGGATGATAAACAGAAATCCTCCTCCTCCTCTAATGCTTTTCTCATAGGTGGCCCAAATACTCTCCCTCCTGTAGTTTACATGCCCCAAGACACAGACTGAAAAAAACATGTTGCTACTCATCCTTGAGCCTCCGGGCTCGTCGGGGATTTGAACCCGGGACCTCTCGCACCCTAAGCAAGAATCATACCCCTAGACCAACGAACCACGCTTCAGGTGTAAGGTGTTCCTTGAGCGGTCTGTCACGATTGAGATGCTGTATTTCCCAACGTTGACGTTATTAGTCACCAAAGAGAGCAACAAGAAGGACAGCTATTTTAATGATGGCTTAAGTTGCAGTGCTGGTCATACTTACTTCCTTATGTCAACATTACCGACAAGTACCACGCCACTTGGCAACAACTCCTTGACTGTGCAACTGATGGTGCTGCTTCGTCAACAGGAGCAATAATATTGATACATAGACAAACTTTATGTTAATGAATGCATGAAGCCATGACATCTTCTAAAGTTTGCTTAACTGACAAACACCACCTCTTAATTCAACAAAGTTTGCCGGTCGGCAGGGTTTGACCTAATACGGTATTTGGAAAGGCACACACAAACAAATGCTTATTTCAAATTCATTTTTTTTCTAATTATTTGTATTCAAGAAGAAGAAAATCATCCTGTCAAAAAGCTGCTTTTTGTCATGTGACCACTGTGAATATTGTGCATCTGCCCCCCGACTGAGTGACGTTCAGGAGTCAGGGTGAAAAGTCTTGACTCTGTAACAGAGGAGACTGTGACTGGACCAAACACAACATAACTGCATCACTATTCTTGTTTAATATATATATTTTTTTACCTTAACTGTGTTGCGGAGGCAGAACCTGGAGATTATTCTGTTACGTTACATTAGTATTGAGACGTCTGCGGTCAGGTTCTCTCATGTTAGCGTTCGTCTTAGTTAGCATCTGTTAGCTTGGTAATTCAAATTATTGTCTGTTGGTGATGGTAAATGGCCTTGCTTTTATATAGCGCCTTCTACCGTTTGGTACTCAAAGCGCTTTACAGTCAAAGAGGCTTAGCATCATGCTCAAGGACACATCCACATGTGGTAGATTCTGGAGATTGAACCAATAATCACTCTACTGTCACCCAGTAGCATCAAACCATCATCACAGTCATGTTCTGCTCCTTCAGTCACCTCTATTAGCTGCGTTTAATGCAAAACACCAACCAGTAATAGTAGCAAAAGACAAACCCCCCATCTCTTCCTTTTCTTTTTAATGCATCACATACGCCCCAAAACACCTCAGAAATTACCAAAAATAACTAAATAAACTGTAAATATACATAAAGACACACGGTGGTGTTGTGCTGCCTGCACCCTGGGACATCCAGGGGTAAGGAGAGGTCATTATTGTTATTATTTTTATTATTGTTGTTGTTGTCATGATTGTTATTATATTACTATTGTTATTATTATTATTACAAAAACTTTAATTTGACATTGCTAAATACATATTCATATTTATTCATTAGATTTCATAGTTATTACTATTACTCTTGCTTATCTAATAATCATTACCAATATCATAAATTCTGTAACTGTCGACACCACTGTCTGAAATATCACTATTACGATAAGCATCTGTTTAACAATGCAACTAATACACAAGCACACATACACATTGTCTTGTCTGTCCACGTCGCAGCACCGTCACTGTATTGTCATTATCACTGTCCTTTTACGCAATAAAAAACAAAAACAAACAAAAAAAAAACTACACATGTTTTTTAATTTTATACAAATACAAATACTTTTCTTCTCTCAGCAAATACGAATACAAACACTGGATGCTCTGCACCCCTAGATGACATGAAGGGAGTGAAACTCGTTCCTTGTCCTCCTGGTTCCCGCAGTGAAAGATGGAAGAGGAATAAAAGAGAAAAAGTAGAGGGATGGAGAGCGTTATGGTTGAAAACTGAGGTGAACAGAGAGGGAATGGGTTAAGACACACCTTTATGCGTAAGTGTGGGAAATACTATGACATTGGGTGTTGTCTACTTCCTGAAAAACTTCTTGAAGAATTTCACAAGAAGATAAAAACTAATTATGTTTTGGTAATTAATAAAATAATGTTGGAGTGATAAAGCTCTGCATGACTTTTTGGTTTCTTTGGCTGGATTACCACCATTCAGAGCTCGATTTCATTGGAACGAACACACGTAAAATCACACAGTTTACAGTCAGAGCCCACCTTTCTGTAAAGTTGCCAAACTTTATTGGACGGGGCCATTGTTTTTGTGCTTTTGCTCATAGGATGTTTTTCATGGTTTTGGCATCTGAGAATCACAAAAGGGATATTTTAATATCCAATTATATTGTCTTATGAAAATTGTTTACTTCCAAATAAGCAGCAACAGTTTGAGGAAGCACCTTTTCCGTTGCATCATGACTATGACCTCCTGGAAATAAAGTCTATTCAAGGTCTGACAGGAAAAAAAAAACCCGGTCGAACTCCACGGTGCCCCGATGGCTTCTCCGCCTGGATGAGCTGAAACACTGACCAGAAACCGAACCATATCAGCGTCAGTGCCAGACCTCCCCAATGCGCTTGAGGCGAAAGAAAATTCCTTCAGCCAAACAGTTTTAGCATCTGGTGAAAAGGCTGAAAGCGGCTCAAGATGTCGCACACAGTGTCGGACAAATGTCCCTGTGCCCACTTACTTTTGGTCGTATCCCAAACCTAGTTGCCACTCTCATTTGTGCACATTTCCTCTCGAGCGCAGCGTAAAACGCCACAGGGATATACTTAACAACCAAAAACAGGAAGTTGCTCACATCCCACCACACATTCCACATCGACTCACACACGCACCCAACGCATGCACACACACAAAACCCATAACGGAGAGAACAAGGGAGCGATGCTTCAAAAAAAAAAGGGAGACAGCAAACCACCCATTTAATGCTCAGTGCTCAGGAATGAATGGAATACCGCCTGTGTCACTCAGTGCTCGCTCTCCATTGGCTGACAGGAATTCCGTGGGCAGCGAGGAATGCCGTGATTGGCTGGGAAGGAACGCCGGTGCCGTTTGAATTGGACGGGGTTCAAGCTGCCGTGTGATTCAATATCAGAGTGACTAAGAGGCGTCTTCCTTTTCTAAGCATTAAAAAAAAAGAAAAGTGATTTACTTACGGGAAAGCTGGCTAAGCTGATACACCCTTTCAGTTCTTTTTTTTGTCCTTTTTTTTATCCATTTATCCATTCAGCGCAGAACACACTGAGTCATCGGATGTTGGCAAGATTTGTTAACCACAATGCAAGGAAGGTAAAGGCACACATTGTCCTCAAGTTAAGGTCAAAATATAGAAAAGGGAAAAACAAAAGAGTAAAAAAAAAACAATTAAATAATAGATATCCATAAAAGCAAACTGAAACAAGGGCAGCTGGAATTCACGACATTCAAACGTGACGCACGTCTCTCTCCTTGTTTCCAAAAAAAATTTATGGAAATCAGAGATAAAGAAAGAAGATTCTGGTGAGATGAGAAATGAACAAAAAGGGAAGAAAGACATATAAGGAGAAGAGGAAATAGAAGGCAGGAGGGGGGAGGAGGGAGAAGGTCAAAACACAGAGGATGAGTTGTCCACAAACAGGATCGAGGAGGAAAAAGTGAAAGAGTCCAAGTAAAAACTGGGAATGGACGAATGCATCTAAAAACTCTGAGAGGGTGAAAAGACAAAAAAAAGGAAAGGAAATGAAAAGTAAAAACACAGAAAAGAGAGGGAAGTGAAAGGTGAAAGGCGACGAGGAAGGGTGCAAGTATGAAAAATGAACCAGGGTGTAAAAATGTTAATGAAAGAATTAATAAAAGAGAACAAATGAGGAGGGTGAAGGAAAGTGCAGGAGAGGAGGGAGGTAAAGAAAAGGAAAACCACCACAATCAGCCGTTTGAGGTCTCCTCTGAGGACAGACCACACAACTTTCTCTGTTTTTTCCCCCCGAAGACAAGAGCTGATAATAATTAGATAATAGTGTTTGGATAAGGCGGCCACTTTGAAGCTTATCTTGTTTTTCACTTTGAGGAGGTGGACCTGGAGGACTAAATCAAACAGACACAACAAATGAGGACCAACCTTTCACCTTCCTCAATCCTCCGGCTCAGGCTTCACCAGAACAAAAAAAAAAAAAAAATCTCTCAGCTCCTCAGGCGTGATAAGTGGCGGCCGCGTCGTTTGTGTGGCCGTCCAGCACGTGCTCATTTATGAGCTGCGTCATTAGCGCCGCTCGACCTCCTGACCTCAGCTTCCACCGGCACAGAAAAAACACACGCACGGCGTCATCCACGATCGGGGCGGTGGGGGGTTTTTGGACGTCCTCAAAACTGTCCTTCAGCTTGTTTCACGTGCAGAAGGACACGACACACGCGTTGTTTTATTTTCATTTTGGTCCAGTTTATATTTACAAGACTTTTTCACAAATACAAGTATAATGTGTTTAAAATAAGTCACACACACCGACAGGTAACTGATGGAGGTGTTTTGTTGCAGATGACGCAATGTCCACGTTCACCTATCCTAGAAATTATATTTTTTGAAATTCCCTGCCCACACTGTGTATACTGACTGTCAGAGTGTTGTATGTTCTTGTGTATTTGTACATTGTTTCAAATTTGATACTGTCTTTTATTGTTTTTTGTATAGACTTCGTGCCTAATTCTGCGCAACTGTGACAAGATAATTTCTGTCTCATGTCTTAAATGTCTCTTGTCTCTTGAGATGAACGTGAGCAGAAAGTTTTGCATAAATCTGTTGTGTGTTTTCAGCCATGACAACCAGGCAGAGAGTAAAGGTAATCTGGAACAATGACTGCGGGGTGGTTCTGCAGTGGCTGTTCGTCTCTTTCTCTAAAAACGAAAGTGAAAAAATACTTCATACACAAACTAAATTCAAATTATACAGTCACCGAGGCACTGAGGCATTCAAATCACACAGGGCCTGAGATAATAATAGTAAAAAAAAAGTCCATTGTCCAGGCAAAATTGGCAATTGGTGTGGTTTATTTAGACAGGCAAAGAGAAAACATAATAGAAGGGAACACTAAGTTAAAAAAAAAAAAACAAACAAAAAAGAAAAAAAAAGCAGGATGAAATCCAAGAGTGAAATTTAAAAAGAAATGAAAGATGTGGAAATCCCTTGAAAACATGAACATGAATTTGTGGCTGAAAGCGAAGTGAGGAGAGTTATTATTTAATAATCTTTTCAGTAGTGGAAACATGGAGGATCAGTTCTGAAAGGTAACAATAAAATAAGACGCAAGAACGGAGACGTATGAAGAGACGAAGAAAGAGAAGATACATGAGAAGAAGAAAAACATACAAGAGGTGGAATGAGGAGGAAAAGAGCAAGAATGCGAATAGTCACTGCGAACTGCTGATTCAACTAAAAACTCTGAGATTGAGGATTCCCTCCTTAACAAACAAGTAAAAGTTAAGAATTTAAACAAGCGATGGGAAATAACAGAGTGAGACATAGCTTCTGGGTTTTTTTTGTTTCCAGTTGTTTCAGCTTAAATCATCATGTGACTGATTTCCATTGTATGAACTTGTGGAATAAGTGAACACACTCAGACTGTAAAATGACCAAATAAAGATTTTTTTTTATTGGACAACAATTAGAATTAGAATATGAATTAGAAACTCTTTATTTGTGCCACAAAGGGGAAACTGCACTCTGCAACAGCAGAAAAGTAACAAGAATAAAGAGCAGACTGTATAAAAGATAAACAATGAGATACAAATAGCACAGAATAAACAATATACAAGTACTGGCATATATACAAACAAGTATTCCTTCAGATCTTGCATTAGTATCTGGGGATGAAGCAGCTTTTGTCTTCTTGAAGAAAGAAAGAAAGAAAGAAAGAAAGAAAGAAAGAAAGAAAGAAAGAAAGAAAGGATTCATCTTTAGCAGCAGTGTTGTCAGCTTAAAGTCAGTCCACAGTCCACATCTCGCACAAAGACCCTGAGTGATGCTTGTCTTTGTCTAGCTTATAAAGCGTGCGAGTCTGTGAGTTCACTCGTGCTTGTGTGAGCAGATCTTTAACTTTCTGTTGACCTTTGACCTCTCGGGTGTTATAGCCTGTGTGCAACCTGCAGTCTGTGAATTCATTGTCCTCCGCGATTCACAGCAGGGTTTCGTTTATGTTACATACGCTTATATACTTTTTACACATGTGTTTACGCATTTATATATCCAGCTCAAATTTAAGTTTGAAGTAACATGCTTTAAAGCTGACAGTACCACAAATTGATCTTGAAACAACATTTCTTTGAAGATTTGTAGAAATGAAAGCAAATCCCAGTTTAGTTTCTTTACCTTCCTGCGAGATCCCCAACAGAGTGGGAATATTCTTATCTATCCATGGACCCATATCGGAGAAACCTGCGCTGTCAACAAAGGATGTGCAGCTCTTCTCCATTAGCCCCGATGACACTGCACTGACAAGACAAACCAAACATTTGGTCCCTCAAAAGTGAACCAGACATTTATTTCTACAACGCTGGGACGCCTAAAATAACAGATGTCGCAGCTCCACTGGTTTTCGGTCACCAACGTAGGACACACCCCCCTTCCTTCCTTCGTGGCCCCGCCCACTGTCCTCTCCGCCTCATTCATTCACTCTCACTTTTTCTCAGACACTCATTCATACATTCATCCTGTGTCTCTGTCAGACCAAACACTGGAATAACAAGCCAGTGGAAGTCTCATTCATCTACAAGACTAATGTTTACACAGCTTTCTCCCCCCCCTCCCACCCCCCCTCTCTGTTGTTTCACTTGTTCAATCACTCTATCTCACCCGCTCATTCATTCTCTTCCTCCCTCTGTTTTTCCAAGACTGCTGTTTTGGCTGTTTTTCCGCACAGGGTGTAATGGTACTGTATGGAGGTTAATGGGGTGTGAATGTGTGTGTTGGGGAGGGGAAGTGGGCATCATATAGCATCACTATAACAACCCACACAGACAAACTGAAACACCAACAGAACTGTTACACAGTGCATTCTGTTGCTATTTGAAGGCATGTCTAAAAAAAAACAAAAAAAAAATGTGGCTATTCTGTTTCGACTTCAACATGTGGGCTGGTTTGATCAAGTTTGGACAGTGACTAATTACTTTCCTTTGTCTCTATTAGAAGAGTCATAAAGAAAACGATAACGCCAACGGGTACACAATTTGAACTGGTGCTGTTTATGTTGCAGTGGCTTGGTGTGACAGCACCATAATCATACATAGTTATCCTCAAAGTATTAAACAAAAAGTCAGAGTAAATTTATCCATTTATCCTTGCGTCCAATCTGGGCAATTCTACGCAACTGACCGGAGTATAAAAACACTCCCAGGATGCACTGAGACTGAATTTGAGAGATCTGATCTCGGACCAAATTTCGGATATAATGCTTGAAGCAACAGGAGTCACTGGTATAGTTGAAAGGTGTATGCGTGTACTTGAATTGTCTGCATTTAAAAAAAAACCTGTGATTGTGAAGTGATACTATGAAGTTGTCAAAGCACAGCCAAGGTGAGTCAAAGCCTGGGCTTGAGCAGAGCCCAGGGCATATAAATCTATAGCAATAACATATTACTCAGTAGGAAGAATCGTTGTATTCATTTATTGTGTGAAAAGAAGTGAGCCAAGGATAGACCCCTGTGGCACCCCATTTGGGACAGTAACTGGGCATCATCATATAGTACGTTTACATCCACATGAAAAAAAAAAATGATTCCCTTAATCTGACTTTAACTGGACAACTTAAGTGCATGTAAACAAGTTACTCCGATTAAAATCAGAGTTATCTGATTAAGACACCAAGATGATGCGATTGGAAATTGACTTTCTCCGACATGTATACACTTAAGTGGAATTTTAACTGGGCAACGCAACAAGCGCATGTGCCACAACTGCTGCCGCTGGCATATGACCCCTGAACAAAAACATCGCCAGAAAGTTGAATTTTGAGAATAAGTCGATTAAGCTGTGCATGTAAATGCACTGATACTTTGATACATTCTTCAGAAAACTTTTTTCATTTGGATTATCCTGACTACTGCTTTGCTATTCTCAATTTTGTCCCAGCTAATCCATGTCTCCACTCAAAGTTCCACCCAAGACTTTTTGTCCTAAGACATTTTTCAGGGAACTAAAGGTTCACCGAGACTATTGACAGTCTCTGAGTCCACACTGTAACAGAGGCAAGCTGTAGAGGGAGACCAGATTCAAGACGCCTGAAATGCTTGTGCCTGAAGCGAGAAAACTGATTAGCAGCTATTGACCTTGAGATAAGACGCTGAATAATAATACCCCTCACTTACGTTCCCCGGAACTTACTTTAGACCCTGGAGCCTGTGGTGAGTCCGGGGTCCTGGCTCTAGTTCCTGGGAAAGGTCCTACTTTCATGGGCCACAGAGGAGGACTTTTACCTCCTTACCTAATTCAGTGAAAGACTGAACCACTTCATTGTGTAGCAGTTTTCTTTGTAAATTGAGTTTTTATCTACTAGTTCTGATTCTTAATTATGCATAGAGAATAAGAAAATACAGGCTTTTTTAGAGATTTCCTGTTGTTGAGGAAGCTCCACCTTTAATCAAGAACACGCTTAACCTCAAAAAAAAAAACACATCCTCTCAAAGTTTTTCGTAATTTTGTTTTTATTCAGTCCTTCCACTTTTTTCTTTTTTTTTGCTTCCTGCCCTTTGCCCTACCTCCATGTTATTTTGACAACAAGGACAGCTGTTCGTGGAGCCAATCTGTTGACCAGTTACTGGCTGAGGTTTCTTGTTGTGGATCTGAAATTTCTTTTTCTCACCCTGGGACCCTCAGCTCAGTAAATCAAGCCTGTGTGAAGGCTGACGGTGGGTGGGATGCAGCAGTTACGGAGAAAAGGTGGCACCCGTGAAACATTTGCGGGTCTGACTCCTAATTTTGAGAAACTCACGCAGTAATGCAACACCTCTGGGAAAGAGAAAACTTGAGCCATGCTTTGAGCGTTGGAGACCTTCATCAGTCAGGTGTTTTAAGCAAGATACAAGTCTTCAAGTTATCATTGCATTAGTTCAATTGTCAGCAACCTGTGGAAAATTCGTTTAATTAAGAATAACAGTAACGGAGTTCACAGTGAGTGAGTGATTTATTGTTTGACGTGGGGGGGGGGAAGGGGGAAAAAGAAAGTTCTTGGGATAGCACCATGTTGTTGTTGTTGTTGTTTCTCTGGTTTCAGTGCTGTAACTGAAATGTGCTTCAGTGGCTTCTCTGTGGCAAAACAGGATTGGTTTAAGTGTAGTCCTTGAAGATTTAGAGAGCTCCTTAAAACAGTGTCTTGTGAACAACAGCTGAACAAACTAATAAAGATCTCAAATTTGCAAAAAAAAAAAAAAAGCAGTTTTATAAGTTTCTTACACAGTGTGCATTCTTGAAAAAAACATGATATATGCTTCCTAGAACATATACAAACTGAATTTTTCTTCTTCTGCATGTGCATGTGTGCCCAAACTAAACAGGGCAAGACGTGCATTGGGTACTTTTAAGATCTGGGTTCATACTTTTAAGACAGATTCAGAAACTGAAGGAGGATTTTAAAGCACTGTAGATGCACAGACTGTGTAACTTTATCTGTCTGTGTGCAGTTTCTGTGGTAGGTCTATTTCCTTTACCTCAGATCTGCTCTACGTTTCTATGACAGCATTTCTGTGTCAGTGAGCCTGCAAACCAACTAGTTTCTCATGTCGCTTTACAAATGAACAAGCAACTATGAAGCACGAAAAAAAAAAACTTTCTACTTCACTGCAAACCGCTTCTCATGTGGTTGGATATTCTTGCTTCCTGCATGTGCTTAGTAGAAAAAGTCTGACTGAACACAGGCGCCTGTGGATAAGTGGGGGAAAGTTTTTTGTGATATATGACCCTCCAGGCACATCATTCCTTCCCCGTCTTTTTTTTTTCCTACTCGGCCGTCGCTGTCCCCAAAGGAGGATTTTCTAAGAAATTCCCACGCCTTCTTAGAAATAGCTGAATGGAATTCCTCAAGCAGCTTTTCTCATTCTCCTTTTTTTTTTTACTGTAAAAAAAGGCTGCAGGCCTCCGTTCATTCTTCACGCTTCTCTTTCATCTCTCTCACATTCTCTCTCCCACTTTTACTTTTTCCTTGTGCCTTGTTCCCATGAACTCCAAGCCTGTTCACAATTGCTTGCTTTTTCACATTTCTTTTCTTTCGTTCTTTCTTTCTTTCGTTCTTTCGTTCTTTCTTTCTTTCTGTCTTTCTGTCTTTCTTTCTTTCCTTCTTCGTGCCATGATGCTGACTGCAGAAAGTTTCAACCACTTAAAAGCTCTGCTTCTTCATCGACTTCAAGGCAGTTTGTGTTGTATCTTGTTGCTTTGTTTTGACTTTTACAGGAAGTTGTGGTAACTATAGAAACGGAGCAGCAACATCACCTGTTTCTGCGGTCTGTGGACGCGCGCACACACGCGCGCATGCAAACACACACGCCGTGACATCAGTAGTGTCTTTCCAGCGCGATGTGTGATGTGTTTGCTCCGCCGCAAGACGGCAAGCTGCAAGGAAACTTCCTGTCAGAGAGGAAGTGGACAGAGATGTTGTACTCTTGTACTTCTAGGAAACCCATGAAGAAGAAATCTGTTAATTTCATCACACCAAGCAGAAAATAGGAGCAGCAGCGTTCATGCTTCGTTTGATCTTGTACAACTAAAAATTATTTATTTGTACACCTCAGACTTTATGAGGCCTGCGCAAGTTCTTTTTTTGTTTTGTGTCTTCGCCTGTCTCTGACAGTTTGCTACCTCGTGCATGCAGATCCCCAACATTATATATGGCAGTAGGAAATGATATAAGCAATAATTACCACATTTGAAACAGATATGAACAGGAAACACCTGGTCGTTTCATGGAACTTACAGATCGTTTTGCAGTTATAATTAGCTGCTTTATTTCACGTGTTACATTTTTAACATCAATGCATTGACGATAAAAATAGGATTCAGGTGCCTTGTCTGAATCTAAACGTTTACAATGAAACCACAGATGCCGAGATGCCTTTTGAAGGCTAAAATGCAAAGTTCTTCATTTCGCATGATGCAATTTATTACTCTTTACGTTGCTTCTCTCATTTTTTTATATAGATGCATTGAGTGTATGGAAATACTTCATACTTGCTTGTGAAATGTCATAGATTCAGACATTAAAGTAAATTGTATTCATGAAAAAACAAAATTGCAAGATACCCATCACAGCGGTGTGTTCAATAAGAATAAAATATAATTATACATCGAAAAGAAATGCACTCCCAAACAGCCCCATTCACAGACAGAGTAAGACCAGTTCAGGATACACACTATACACATGAACAAAACAGCCTGGACAACTAAGAGCCACCATCAAACTATTGTTACTGACAGTTTTATTCCACTCCGCTCTGTGTTTCACTATTACTATAACTATTAATATTAAGAGCACCCTCCATTGTTATTGACACGCGTTTACCTGCACAGCTTAATCGAGATATGCTCGAAATTCGACTTACTGAACATCGTCCTTGTCCCAGTTTAATAACATGTTCTCCTCCTCCACACTAGGTGGCGATATGTGTCTTTTCAGCGGGTTAATACCACGTTAATATGGCCCGCTTTCCGGTTGACCTATTACGTCATATAATAAACAAGAGTCGTGCATGCGGCGGACCGACATGCAGTTGCCCTTCTTCGAACAACAACTATACGGATAATAATACAGCTCATTTAATCTCGCACGTAATGCACGCGCCACTTTTGATGCAGGTAATATATCCGCTATCTCTCAGACGGTTCTTCTACCGGCTCTGTTTACCTTCTTCTTCTTCTTCTTCTGCGACCGGCTTTCTTGGATGTTTTTTTTCCTGGTCACTTGCCAGTGCAGCAGCTGTGGAGCATGCGCACATGCATAATTCTGTGAGTAGTGTGATTAAGCGCATACATGGCGGAGAAAGCGGAAATCCAATCGCGTTATCTGGGTGTCTTATCTGATCGATGGACACTGAACACCCCCCAGTTTCATATGTTTTTCTTTGATTGTTAAATTATTATGATGCTTAGCTATGATCAGATCAGTCTGTTTGCACAGCAACTGCATTAGTTTAGTGTGATAATTGATAGTTACAAGGAGTAAGGTTCAACCAGGTAAAATGCATAGATTAGTAGAGCTCTGGGGTGGGACAGGGGTGCGCTTGCATTCTCTGTAGCATACCTGAAAAGCCTGCAGCATTAAGCTGTAATGCACAGGTTCTGCTATTCCTAGAAGAAGTATAGGAACTGTTTTATTTAAATTTGGGCTTGGCCTGAACATCCCTTTGTTTGTTAAAACTGATTACTAAGCATTTTGTCTTCTTTAACTCCAATAATAGTGCCGATCCTTTGAACAAAACCAAAAGAAGTAGGTAAGGTGTTTCTTAAATGCCTAACATGTTTCTACCGTCTCCTCCAGACTTCTTCAGAGGCGTCATCCGGCAGAAGTGATGTGTCGTTTAAATGACACGTCCCCTATTCCTTTTTGTCTTGATAAAAGAATAGATGGATAGATGTTTACTTGTCCTTCACAGGAAAATAGTTTCCACAATTCCCCCACCATGTACACATATACACGCCCCACACATATCCAACTAAAATACTGCAGTCTTTTTCCTGATTCAGCACTGGAACTTGAGCCTCTTATCACTCCAGCCTTTTTGCAAAAAAAAAAAAAAAAAGAAAAGAAAAAAACCTTTGAAGACTTTGAAGTTTCTATAACACAAGTCAGAGTGGTATTGAAAAAATCAGAAGTTGCTGAGCTCACCTGAATTCTTTTTTGTTTTGAAAAAATGTGCAGGTTGAATCCTATAATGACTTACATCAGTGAAGTCAGAAAAAAAATAGATGCATGCGATATATATTGCAGCTGAATGCTAAAGTGTTAAACCCACTTCAAAATAACATGACCCCTACTAATCATGATCGAGTAAGGATTAAGTAAGAGGACAACAACACTGAACACTTCATACATTTTCTGACAATACCATTTAACTCTTCTATACTTAATGTGTCGCTGGCGGTACATTTATGCAAGTGCGGTTTTGATTACAGGAATTACATCACAGCTTATGAAAGTTGAGGCGTTGTCCTATGGAAATTTAATTTGCTCCTCTCCCGAAAGATTTTTTACAGACACAAGTGTAAAAATGTCCAAAAAAGCCACTTAACTCACAGGAAAATTTCAGACCTTATTATTATTAAAAGAAGCAAGTAAGAAAAAAAAAGCCCCGGCAGATATTTTGAGGCTACAGGGTTCAGGCATTTGTACATTTTGCTTCGACATTACCACACTAGGAAATCATTGAAAAGGATATGAGTGACTTCACGCAGGAATTATTTGCATTCTCAATGACCTTATTGCACAACATGTCCGTATTACATCAAAGCATAGCTATTGATTTTTTCTAGATTACACGGCGTCACAGTTAAAACTAGTCACAAGGAAAAGCTGCTAATTGCTTGTACTTGGCTGTCTGTACTGTATATGTACATATATATATATATATAGTGTAGATAATGTATTTAAGGGAGGAGCTGGGGGGGGAGGAAAGTGCTTTATCAGCAAACCTTCCCTGTGTAAATAAAGATTAACGGAACAAAAACCACTGAGCCAGGCACATTTCCTTAAGCCACATCTCTTTACCGCCTTCAGCCGTCTGTCAACTCGCGTAAAAGGGAATGAAGGCACGCCCACTGTTCATACAGGTAGGTATTATGTGTGTCTTATTTACCCATAAGGCTGTTCAACTCAACTGTATACTCAGGGTCTGATGCAACACTGTGGATATAGTTATGCCAACAGTAGACTGAGATGGGAAGTGTTACACTGAAGCTGCATTACCGGACTCGTAGAGTTTGAACAAATATATATCAGGGAAACGAAACAGTTTCCCCAGACACATTATTACAAGACTTTATTGACTAACCACCGACAGCAGCAAACACGATGTCCAGAGACGACACAGCGAATACCAGATTTATATGGAAGACATTGTGAACTTTGTTGTCTATCATAAGTTTTTTAAAGGTGACACGGGAGTCATGTTTTATCAGCCGAATCTTCCCCTTGTGGGTAATTTTGTGTGACACACTACAGGACAGGCTAGCCTGAAACTAGAGGTGTCCCTACAACGGTACAGAGCTGCAAATCTTAAATGTATTATGCTAAGCTTCTGGTGAAACCACTGACTGTACATGCAGGGTAAAACTAGTTAAGCCCATGAACCAAACAAAAGGCACTTGCACTGCAATGACCTATTTTGAGAGTTCAATTTTAATTCAACTTAATTCAATTTAAACATTTTAATTCAACCTGACATATTGCATGTGCAATTTAGCTTTAGTTGCATTACACAGTAATCAGCATAAACTGGATGGATAACACAGCAGCAGCTCAGTCAAACAATTATTTAATTTAAAACACAGTGGAAATTTTCAACTATTTCACCACCTTCGTTTCATTTGTACTTAACTTTCAGTTTGTTCACTCATAAAACACCTACACAATAGAGATACTGACACACAGTTCGGTTCCTGCGCACACACACACATGCATGTTGAAACAACGGATCCCATGGGAATCAGTGTGTGGGTGTGTTTGGTTTGGCGGGTATGGGACATTTCCAACTCTGCATGTTATCGAATGCACGCCGAGAAAAGGCGTGTGTGTGCGTGCGTGTGCGTGTGTGCAGGTAGATGAAGAGTTAAGAGACCAGAAACTGCTTGATCCTGAGCAAACACTCCCATAACACCAGCATTATAATTGCATTACCGCTGCACTCATTTATGACCTAGAAGTGTGTGTCTGCAGTGTGTGTGTGTAGTCATTGTGTGGAGTACCAGATGGCACTATCTCAGCATATATCAATAACACCATCCACGCAGTTTCCTGTTACTACTGAAAATACCAGAAACATATTGAAACAATGCAATCAAAATGGGGCAGAGGGTTGTGTGTTGCCCTCAGTTCATCCCCTCTTCCTGTAAACGTCCCCGCAAATTCTGCCTCCTTCGTCAGAACTGGCATCATCACTCCCACCTTTGAGCGAAACTGTCCAGTATTACTTAAGACATCTTTCCTTTCTGGGTTTTTCAGTTTCCAACTGCTTTTAATACTAGGACCTTGTGCACATTACTTTTTGGGTTGTTTTGTTCATGCATAGTCATTTTTAAAAAATTTTTATTAACACGTGTATGAACTGCATGAGCGCTATTATTTAAGGACTTTGTAGAATTGTGTTTATTATATAGAAATTTATTTTATTATCAACTACCACCTGCTATTTCTGTGTGTAACACTTAGTTTTGACCCTTTAGTCTGAAAATAATTTTGTTTACCCTGTTAGCAAGCTACTGAGGAGATCCGAGACGTGAGCGTGTTATCATTGCATAGCATTGTGTCTACAATTGCACTGTGTGGGTTTTGACTGAAGATGGTAGCTGTAACCTACATATAACCCTCAGCCCAGGGACTCTGCAGAATGCCACCACGCCAGAAATAACATATACAACATGTAACCCTTGTCGTTGGAGCAGTCCAGTGTTAAAATACCTGTTGGAAGCAATCGCCCCGATCCCTCACTGGTGTTTAATAAATGGGTCGCACCATTTTAGTCACATTTTCCTGCTATTTGAACTGTGGCTTCTTTTCCTTGTAATATGAGAAAGGAGCATCCTGCGAGAACAAATCTGGGTATTCAGAGACCCACATCAACATTACATCTCATGCACCATTACCGATACCAGCATTGGGTATCTGTGCATGTGTACTTGTATTCATGTTCTGATACAGCAGCACCTGATGTCACTTCTTGGCACTTCATGTTGTGTTTTGGGATGGCACCAAAAAAGTGATGCTGGACTTTTGAGTGTTCTGCGTGTTGGACGCACACCCCCGAGTTGGCAATTACTGAGGACCTTTAGGCACAGAAATGTGTAGCTGATGCAGTTAGACACAAAATTGTTTAATAGGAGGACTGGTAGGTAGGCGGGCAGGTAGGCAGGTATATGTAATTGAATATTCAGTTTACTGCTGTAGTCACAGAATAATTAATAATAAACAATGAATAAATAATAAATGAATAATGATGAAAATGAAGCACATTTTAAAAGTAATTCTAAGAAGTGTAACGGCATTATTAAAGTAAGCATAGCAGAATCCAGTACTGGCAAGTATTCAAATGTACGTACTTTAATAAAGTAGTATCGATGCATTCCTGGTTAATACCAAGTTAAAATGTTTGACAAAAACGGATGAGAACTGATATGTGTTGTATATGTTGTAATCTACCAATATGCACAGGGTTTAAATTAAAGTGGAAGTTCATCAGAAGTTCAGATTTCACTGACACAGCAATAGAAAAACTGTTGCAAGCTATGCACAAAGTAGGATTAATGCATTGTTCATAATGAATGTTGTGAGGTGTACATTGTTCTACTTACACTACATTAAAAAAACATTGGAAGCAATCTTTATTCTTTTAAAGTACATATTCTTTTCACTTTTTGAGGCAATATCTTTACAGCAGAAGCTGTAACCAGTACCAGAAGACTTCCTGCTATCAGGATTCATTTAGGCCAGTAATTGTGATGCTTCCCCAGAGTCTGTAATGTCCAATAATTTACAACCAGATCAAATTATCTTGTCAACCATAAGGCATGGCTCCACTGGCGTAATTGAGTGTTTCAAAGAGTCCCTGACTAATATAATTAGAATCGTTGAACAGAAGCAGTCAAAGATTGGCTCCAAATTGGAAATTGGAACTTTTTCCTCACAGAACAAACTCATCTGGTGAAGAATCTGTAAAAAACAACAACTCTTATCTCTCCAAACCAACTGTTTCAACAGCGTGCCTCTTTCCCACAACGCACGTAATCTTCTGTTTCTTTTTGGTGAAACGAAGCGAAGTGTGTGAGTTGGTTCAGATGGCCCAACTCCAGTCAGCTGCCGCACACGGGCCTGATTTAGTCCTCTCACCGCCGCGCGTATCCAACACACCCTTTTCATCATGGCGGTGCGCTTAAGCTGTCATTGCTCATTCTTTTTGCTTTGTGCCTACACACAGCTGAGGGCCACAACCACAACCCTCTGCAACCTCCGCCGTCAGTGTTTCAAAAGTGACTCGTTGCTACAGAATCTTAACCTGACCACAGCATTTTAGACACACACCTGCTGGCACATCATCCCGATTATGTCGCCTCAGGGCATATGACGGGTGACATTAACTTTATATACTATTGTCAGAATTTTAAAAGTCACACCTCCACCATAACATCCATCTGATAGTCCCAAGGCTAAGAATCTGTATCATTGGCCCTCGCTCAGCTGATGTTGGTTTGAGGGGTACTATGCAGCTATGACAGTGATACCTCTGTCCCATTTCTCTGGCAAGTTTGAGTGTGCGTGGGCTTTACTGACAGAGTGATTCCTCTGTCATCCGCGCTTCCATCATTGCTCAGCATGGGAAAGTATTTATGCGGAGGAGTGAATCATACTGTCAGCTTGTTTGGAATTCAGTGTTTGTAAAAGCCTGCGTGTGTTTGAATCTGAATTTTTTTTAAAAAAATACTTATTATAAACTGACACAGTATATTAATAATAGCTCTAACAGCTTGAGATAACTACTACCTGAAAGGAAGCATAATCCAACAGTTTAAATCTGAAGGAAAATGTATGGGACGCCTCCCTGGGCAGACACTTTTTAAGTTTGTTTGACTAGTCCTTCAAAGATTTGTAGGATCCTCAGACTCTCTCACAGCTCTGGAACATTAGCTTTTAAACACAATTCTAATTCTAATTCTAATTCTAATGCATTAGAATTAGAATTAGAATTAGAATTAGAATTAGAATGGATCTTTATTCATTTTGGTGCATGTTTAGATCCCAATACGCAATCATTGTAGTGATAAAAGCACAGGAAAATCCAAAGGAAGTCTAAATATGTGCGCAAATCCCTGGTTCAAACTCTGCCAATCAGTCATCGAGGCATCTTCTGGATAATCCTTTTAGCATTATCCTTCATACATTAAACTGTTCTCTCCAACATTTGCCTTCTGACATTAGACCAGACGCTTTAATATTTGACCAAAAAGCTGCTGGCTGAGAAACTTGCACTTGAGCGCCTAACCAGGGCTACAGCCAACGGCCAACTTTCATGGTATGTTCTGCACCTGCACAAGAGGAAATAAGGTCGTTTTCACATCTGACCAAGAGGACTCGTCTTCATCACCACTGGACTCGATGGGTGGTTGTCAGTTGAGATATTTCAATAAATCTTCAGCTATATGACCATTATCTGAGAAGCTTGTTGCACTTTGAACTAATCCCCTTATATAATCAGTGTGTCAGACCGAATATAGTAAGAATCACTGAAAAATGCAGTGTTTTCATTTGGTTTTACAGTTAACGTTGGCGTGTCCAATGTTGTTTTAGAAAGGTTTATAAGCAATTTCATTTAATTATTGTATTGTATAAATCCTGAATGTTTTTTTATGTATGTGTGTGTGTATATGCATGTGTGTGTGTGTGTGTGTGTGTGTGTGTGTGTGAGAACTCCTTGGGGAAGTGAATTAGTTTTAAAGGTGTCAGTCAGGAATGGAGGGTGTGGACGTATCCCACGATCCTCTGGGAGCGAGAATCAGTTTCACAACTCAGATGATTGTGTTGCTCTTTCTCGCATGCACACGCGCACGCTCAGGCAAACAATTAGAAATAGATAATTACTCACGCTTCTTTCAGTGACGCACATGGCAGCAATCTCTTGTTTTCTGTCCTCTGCTCCCTTTACTGTGACCCTTTTCTCCCATCACTGTCTCTTTCCACCTCGCTTCTCTTTCCATCAGCAGTTTTCTTGGACAAACATTCAGCCAACACATCAGTTCTCTCCTGTACATCTGCACAACGGGCTTGAACTTGTATGTTGGGTGTACACACTGTTAATCTCCTCAGGCATTAATGTACAGAGTTATTAGTGCTTTCTTGTGAAGAATGGCTTTGATTCATCATCTGAGTGGTTAAGGTTTCAGCTCTTTCATCACACACAAATGTGAGCTTTCACAGTTACACTACAAGGTTTAAGAGGGGCTACAGATGACAAAGAATTTGTTTGGGTTTAAATTGTGACCATTCATAACATGAAGACTGTAAATGTATGTTATTTGACACCCTAGCCCTAACCAGATGTGACAAAACTATGGTTAAATATAAGTTAGGTTTTTTTTTTTTTTTTGGTTAAAATAAGTGCTTGGTTAATGTCAGTGGATCATTGTGGATCATGAGTCATGCATGACTCATGGTGCTTGAATTCATGCTGGCAGTTAGAATCCGGAAACAAAGTATTTATGTTGTGGTGATCCATCCAACCACCCCAACATCCGCTCTGCTAAGCAGTGACCACCGGATGGATGTTTTTAATCTGTTAACAAAAACGGTGCTAATCTATTCATTTATGACAACGTACAGTGTGACTTACCCCTTTAAATTACATCAAGGCTTTAAGTTATGCATAATTGATGGCATGGGCATTTTAAATGAACCCTAGTCACATTAAATGAAATCATTTTACTTACCTGCCCACTTCAGCTCCACTCACACTCCACTTCTTTGACAATCTTTGAACTGGCCAGCAGTCAGGTGGAGTCAGGCACTTCCGAGATGGCCACGGCCAGAGACACCGCACTGAGCTTCAAAACCAGTCTTTGGAAAAAAGACAATTGATGTCATTGTAGATTCGTCCACAAACCAATGCAGTCAGTGCTCTATGGACTTTGTTATCATTCTTTTGTTCCCGTCGGTCTGAAAATGTAGCGCCAAGGCAGAAGTTAGAATGGAGGATTTTGTCATTCTTTTTTAGGAAGGCAGTTTATAAAGTTAATAAGGAAATAAAACAACACAGACTGTTTCGATTCTTTGGGAGAGCTTTGATTCTACTAATCCTTGTCCGACGTTACAAGGTTCCTCAGCCTCCGGTTTAGAATGTGTCTAAATATTAGGGAGCGCTTCAAGTCAGGCATCAGTTGCACATTAACTGGTATATCAGCAGTTTCATCCATGTGCTGTGAGCTACAAATGCAAGTGAGCTTCTCTAGTTACATCAAGCTGGGCTGCCAACACACCATGAAGTAGTTGCTACTCCATTTTTAGCACTCGCTTCATTAAGACAACCCAGTCTTGATTGGTCAGCCGTGGAAATTTGCAGTTCAAAGTTCACCTTTGTTTGAGTTTGACCTGCTGGACCTCACACTGAAAGAAGAAAGACACTCTCAAATTCAGTCAGACACATGATCTTCTGAACTGAAGAAATTAGTAAACGATCACACAGAGACATCTGTTTTTGCTCTTTATACGATTAACACTTCCCAGGAAGAAGTTGGTGATTTCCATTTTGTCTGACTTTGATTCCACAGAAATAAATCTTTCCGACTTTCCGCCTATACCAGTGAACAAACATCACCGTTACACATGCATTTTCAAGTACGTGTGTTGTATTGTGTCATAAATAAGCATTTTTGTGCAATAACTCAATAATGGTGTTCCTTTTGTTGGGGCAGCACTGCTGCTTCCTTACTTTACGTTACCGTTAGTTTTACAATCTCATTTGATTGCGCTTATTTGCAATCCAATCTTATCTTATTTTCACTGTGCTGCTGAACACCTGCAATGACAACAAATGCCTCCTGTGTCAGTCCTGAGCTGTGTGATACAAGAGGTACAACTCGCTATGCAGCTTCCCTCAGTTTCGTTAGGCCATGTGTCTCAAACAATCTGTCCAGTCCGTCCATCCGTTCAGTGGCCTTCACACTGGATTCATCGCAGCTGTGTTTTACAGTCATCTGTCTCATGCACATCTACTGGAACAGATATATTTCAGTTTTAATCGAAGCAGTGGCCTGTGCCGGCTGTAAAACAGTGTCCGGTGTCCTTCAGTTTTACAGGTTTTGACAGTCCTCCAGCTCATAAATGCTGCATTTGATTTTATTTTGTTTTGTTCATGTAAATGCCAAAAATGTACCAGCACAGTGTGTATTACATTTAACCATTGTGCAACAAACAATGAAAGAAACCTTTAAACACAGGCTGACATGTTGGTTTCTATTGCATAAAGATGTTGATGGATTATGAGTCAAACCAGTTTTAAATCCCGGGGGCATTCAAACTCATGCTCAATTACCTTTGAATAGAAAGACCTGCATACTGTATCTGTCAACCTGACGCACACACACACACACAATGCACGCACACACACAAACACACACAGACTAACAGATGCCAGGTCTTCTGGATGCCTTATTTGGCGCTTCCTGTGACACACTGCACTGATACACGTGAGGTTTTCAGAACCGTTTCTCCCAGCCATGAGATCATGTTTCAATGCACACAAACACACACATGCACTGACACACAGGGGCATGCAGCCAACAGCTGCTGCAAGCAAAGACATTTCTCTGGAAAAGAGATAGAGGAGGAGAGAGCGGCGGGACAGATGTAAGGGGGCAGATGGAAGAAGTGGAAAAAAGAGAGAAGAAAGATGAGACTCAGAAAAGGTGTGAAAGAATGCAAAAGCAGATAAAAGGAAGAATAGGTACAGTATGCGTGCTGATGACAGACACGTGAGGTATGGTGGGGAGAGGTAAAGGGGCGGAAGGAGTGATGCAGACGACGTAAAAAGACTGGAGGTCGGGAGGTTAAAGGCTCTACACGGCAGCACTGACAGTTTTACAGGAAGAGCACGCAGCAGCAGGAAGTCATCAACACTTTGCTGGCAGCGGCTGCACACTGCCATGAGACACCTATACCTCACCGACACAAGTGAGGGAGAGAGGCCAGCGAGATGTTTTAAATAAAGAGATTCGGTCTGACATTTCCTCAAAAGAGCAAAACCGTTTGGTGTCTAAAATGCAGGCTGAACAGAGGACCCACATGTAGTTCTGTGTGTGAGACGCAGGGTGCGCATGCAGGCAGATGTGTTCACACATGTACAGTGGTAATATAATATTGTTAGCCCAGTCCATTATATACACACAGCATCTGTTGCGAGGCCATTCATCTAAGCAGGCGGATTCATCTTGCTCTTTCTTCTATTACCTCCTGGGGTACAACAGTTCAGTGAGGACGGTTGGAAATGCTCATATTTTTCCCCAACAGGAGTGAACTTTCCCCAATATTCCTGGGATTCACCGGAGCCCGAATGAAACCGAGTGAAAGACAGAGAGAAACAGGATGATGAATTTGGCGGAGGAGCGCTCGCCGCACATCAATCATTGTATAAATGTCAAAAAACAGCTAAGCTTGCGACACTCGTTTACGCAGACGCGTCCACACACACACATACACGCGCACACAGCAGATCGATAAACGCGGTGACCGTAGACCTAGCACATTTTCGGACGCACAGAGGACACACACGCACAGAGAGGAACACACTCCCGGCCTGGCCTGCACATGCTGCGACATTTCAGCTGCTTTCAGCTCCTGTGTGGCAGCTCGTGGAATTTCCGAGTCAGCAGCCCCGAAACCGCAACACGTTCAGCCACGGGCAGGACCAAATTTGAGCGTAAAATATAACTACCAGTTATTTATATAGTGGCATCTGTTTGACATTTCGTGTATTCGTCAGACCCGTCCAACGCAAGTCAGAGGAAGCTCTGACCTTTACTATAGCCTAAAGTTGCTGAAAAGCATCAGCACCGTCACCTCGGTTCAGAATCATTAAAGCTGCAACATGCAAGTCGCATCATGTAAAAATAATCGTTGTATCTGAAGATAAAGCGCATGACATCCTTCCAACCCATGCACGGACAAGCTAGACATACATTTAAATGTATTCCAACCTGGGAGCAACTATCATTTACTATTTAAATGTGCTTCTGTAACCATTTCAAATATGTTTGAACAGCATTCACAAAACCAACTTTATGAAACAGGGTCTGGGTTAATTAGCCCGCAGTCATTGGTCTAAGATTCCCTCCCAGTCCCCCATCACAAAATCTTTTTATCACAGCAGGGGGGCTGAAGTCCGTAGACCACCGGAGGATATGCCAGGACATGCCCAGTGGCTGTGAATGCAGAGAGAGAAAGACAGGCAGAGAGACACTGAAGTTAATTATGCAGATTGAGCTCGAGAGAGAGAGAGAGAGAGAGAGAGAGAGAGAGAGAGCTGTATACCCTGATACCAGACAATACACCAAACTTTACACTTTTCAGTGCATATTTTCTTTTTTTTTCTAAAGCAGAAAAACATCTTTAATTCTGTCTGAAATGCAGCAGCACATTTACATCAACTTCACTGTGTGCAATATAAGAAAGCAGCAATAAAAAAAAAAGATGCAAGATGAGGATTTAGGTTAAGATCTTTGTCGTCACGCTTATAATAAACGGGAAGATTATTGACAATCATTATCTGTTTGCACAAGGAAAACTAAATTTGCTCTCCCGTTTTGATGTTAAATTTTGTTCAACCAAAGCAAACAGATTAAAGGTTTGGTTCTTTGTTTCTTTGTAGGGGTAGTTGTGTTTAACAGTTTTAGATATAATAAGATAAGATAAGAAAAAATTAACCTTAAAATCATAATAACTGCATGGCCTACTCTGATATCGCTGTGTCCTGAATGGTGCGAGATGGCTAATTAATATGAACGGCAACAGAGAGGAAACGGACATGTCTGGACATGAGAGAGAAGAAGAGAGAGACCCTCTCTTTGTGAGAAGAAGGACAGAGATGGGTAATCAGGGAGCTTTGAAGGGAGAGATAGACAGGAAAAACTGCAGATGAACTCTTCATTGTCTCTTTTGACACTTGTATGTGTGTGTGAGGAAGAGAATGAGAGCGCATCCCATCAATATGTCAACTTTTATTTCTGTTCAGCAACAAACACACAATGAAAGAGGAACAGTTGCGTGTCAGGTTGAATAGTCTGGAACAAAAGGAGTCAGCAGCGCTTTTTCACCGACCTCGTATGGGTCTGACGTGACCCTGCTGTGTTTGTGTGTGTGTGTGTGTGTGTGTGTGTGTGTGTGTGTGCGCGCGTCTTGCGTAGTACTGACGTTGTTGGGCCATGTTGTCTTTCTACATAGTCTAAACCTGGGATTGAATTTTACCATAGGAAAGTGCTTTTGAAGATAGAAATACAAGGTTGTGTGTGTGTGTCTGTGTGTGACTTTCGGTTACACCAAGGGAAACACACGCAGGAAAAGGAAATTAATTGTGTGTTGGTCAGCTGGAAGGAAGACGTTCATCCATCAGGACTGATATCACTATAGGGATCATGCTTGGCTATGCTGCAAGGGTCAGAGGCCATGACCAAAGTTTATATTTAGACGTGAGTTCTGACTGACTGCAGCTTTTGTTATGCACATGCAGATCAAATCGGAGTTAGCTTGTTTTGTGTATTTGAAAATTATAACAAAGAAAATGAAGCTCTGTAGCTACAATGGAGGTTTCACTCATTGCTGCTGTATTCATAATAATACCCTTTTTTTCTAAAACACTTTTATATATATATATATATAAAACGTATTTGTTTTGGAATCCTTCAGCTAAATTATCGGATTTCAAATTTTTAGTTTCAGCAACACAGGACAAAAGAAGAAGCCTAAGTGGTGTTGAGCTTTAACAGGACATATAGCTGGGTGTCATCTGCATAACGGTGGAAACTCTGTTTCATATCTACATGTGATTGACCCAAGATGTAGTATGGAAATAATTAACAGGTGAGGACTAAATATTAACCACTGGGGAGTCCTAAAAAAGAGGAGTACTGAGAAGGACCTGTTCAACGTGTGGTAGTTAAGTCATTCTGGGGAAATCCCCCAAAAAAATAAATCTAGACCAGAACATGGGGAGGCATGAGGAACCGAAGGGGAACACTAAGGAGTACAAAACAAACCAAACAAACAAACAGAGGTAACAGCACAGAGTTAACTTCACACAAAACATCACCAGGATCCGAGAGAAAAGACACATGGACAGAGACGATGCCAAGGCACAGATGAAATTAAGGAACACAGAGGGAGGAACACATATGGATAAACTAATCATAATCAGATGGGGAAAACTCAGAGAGCAGACAAAATAAAAGCAGGAAAAACAAAACAAAACAAAACAGGGTCACACCAAGTCCATACCACGACACAACTAGGCTTTATGAAAATGACTCCTTCTACCTTAGGACACATTCCATTCAGTCAACACTTACATAAAGAAACATGCAGAGGCTGCACAGTGGTGTCAAATGTTTCATTGTATTGTCAGATATTGTGACTACATTCTTAGTCACTTCATCTGAAGACTCACCTGGTCGGGTGCCAAACCGATGACAAACCCGGATTAACGGGTACTTTTTGTGACCGAGTTTCCTTAGCAGTGACTCAGCCCCATAGGTCAAGTTTCTTAAAGCCATGTCAAAAACACAACACGAGGTCCTAAGAATAACTGCCACTGAGCACTTCTCATGTGTTTTCCACGGGTTAATGATACTATAGATTTATATAACATATCGTAAAATCTTTAAGTCAACAGCACAACCGTACCAGTGTGCTCTTTCACTTTCTGCAACAACCAGAGCTCTTGAAGTCTGAAAGGAAAAATCAGTTCAGCTCATTGTTGTTTCTTTTGAACTCTCTCACGTAGCTGACCAGGGGACCCAGAAATCCACAAGGTGCACATCTCAATGCTTTTAGATATTCATTACACGTCTGCTGGAGTAATCGAATGCAGCCATTTTCAGGCTGATTTTATGGGAATGCTGTTTCAAAATCTCATTAAAAAAAAAAAAAAAAAGTTGGATGTGTGTTGAGCAAAGCAAACCATAAAACTAAATCACATTCTGTGATTCCTTCCAACATGTTTCTTGGCTCAAATCAGGATGAATATAAAACTTCGAGGTTTTCAGATTTTTTTTTTTTTTAATCCATAAAGGCAATTTATATTACGTAAGTTTGGCTATTATGCATCAATTTAATTTTACAGTAACGCTGTAAAAACTGCTGATCTAAAAATGGGTTTGACATAGTTGAGATTTATTTATTTATTAAGTTATATTTTCCTTGCTCGTGACATATTTGGCGTTCAGGTGGAACCTTCAGCCGTGAGTCATGAGAACACCTACTACTGGGTAACTATTGCCATCTAGAAGCCATCGAGGCTAACAGCTAACAATTGGGTAACTTAATGTAGGAGATTCAGAGAAAGGATGAGGTAAAGATATCACAACTTGTTCAGCTTAGTTGGTAAAGAAAATTGTAAAGAACAATCATGTATCATGCATTAAAAGTAGTGGCTTTGACTTAGCTGTCGCCAGAAACTCATGGGTTTTAGGTTAAGACAGAACGCATTTGCCATGAAACATCCTTGGTGCCGACAATATCGAACATTTCTCTTAAATCAGGTCATGGATGGGGAAGGTGTAAACTACCTCAGTAGTCACAGCTGCCCTGGGGCAGACTGACAGAAACGTGGCTGCCAATGTGCACCTACGGCCTCTCTGACCACCATCAACATTACTACAATCATACACCAGGGAGCATACACCTGGGGGCAAGGTGGGTTAAGTGTCTTGCCCAAGGACACAATGGACAGACTAGGGATAGGGCGCAATAACCTTTCAGACCGCTCTACTTCCTGAGCTACTGCCACTTAAAAAGTTGTCAGAAAAAGTCAGCTCAGGAAAATTACAGATATTTTTACAGACTGAAAAATCTACTTATGTACAGTAACAAAGTATTTGTACTTCGTTACTTCCTGCTACTGTTCAGTAGCATGTAATATAATCTGGAAATAAACATATGCATGCTTCTTCCTGTATTAATTTCTCCACATCCGTGAGTGTTGATAAAGGTTACATCTAAAAAAACAACCTTAAGTGAAGATAACAAAAGAAAGTTCTGTTGTGCAGATCATATTTCCTCTTTAGTTGTTCAAAAGACATAAAGAGTCTATTTTCATAGTAATCTTCCAGATAAAGGATTCCTCTCTGATGCCAAATTTCCAGGATCTCATTCTCACAAAACCGTGAATTAACAGCAAACAGCATCAAACACACACACACAAAAATACAGGAAGTCCATTCACTAAACCATAATAAAATAGCCTTTAAACAGAGTAAACTACAAACTAAAGCAAATTTATAATTATGGATTTTTACTCATCATAGTCGGTGTGACTGGCTTTTATTGGTATGGTATTTTTTTTCCAGAAAACCTTCATTGTTATGACACAACCATGACTTTTATGTTGTCTCACTTCACATCATTCGCTTTATGGAAAAAATGACCTGCAGATTCACCATCAAACCCACCAAACTAAACCCACAGCTATCTGCAGCTCCAAGCAGTCAGTCATATCTGAGCTATGATCTGGTGCCAAGGAGACATGACATGTGTTCCTGTTAGTAAGGGCAAAAATCCAGGTACTGGTAACAGACTTGCATCAACTGACTATAGCGTGTGTCATCCATTCACAAAACACCATCACAGTGAAACCACATTTGTTTGTTATCAGTCATCTTTGAACCGTTTTTTTTTTTTTTTTTTATTGCTGATAATCCCAGTTAGCTCACCGCTCTCCTCTCTGAATCAGATAAGAGCCACAGACCACTACTGACAGCATTTCTACATGGATAGCAGCGTCTTTAATGCTAGTTGGGAGCTGGTCAACCACGGGAGGGGAAAGTGAAAAGGAGACAGAGATTGCGACTTTCCCATCATAACTTTGTGTTTGATATGACCCCATCGGCGTCACAAAGCCTCTGTTGTGAATGACTGCTGTTTGCATTTAGGACCAATCTGAACTTGAACCGATTGCGGTTAATTGTTGACCTGCATCATGTGCCATGTTGAAAGAATGCACAGTCATGCTGACACCGCCACAGGTTTCAGGAAAAGGAACAACAACTTGTTCCTAACCTGGGAGCCAAGGGGTGGCTGTTTGATCTGAGATAAGTCACAACATGATTTTAGTAGAAGTACAACATTTATCAGCTTCAGTTCCGACATGAGCTGTTCATTTTTTGTTTCATATACACAGAGAATGTCACCACTCATTTATCAGCCACATGTGTAATTACAGAATGATGCTGACACACCAGGGTCAAAGGTGTTGTCCGCTCATGTACGTAAACCCCTGCTGCCAAAACTAAAACATTTCTAACCCCCATATGCAGATACAGTTCATAGTGGGGGGAAAACCGACACAGATTCATCTCATTTCATTTATTATTTCACTTTTTTAAGACATTAGCTGATTCAGATGAGACGCATGGATTATTTATCCGTCACTGGACATTTCTCACATCTCTCCAAGTCGTCATGGAGAAATAAATCCGTTCTCCAGCCAGAGTGTACAGGCTGAGCCCTTTGTGTTTGAGTAAAGTGTAGCACAGTTCTCACCGGCGCTGTGAGGTTATGAATGGAGGGTGCGTCTGACAAACAGCACCTTGTTCCTTCAACCATCCCTGGAAAAATTAATACGGGTCAAGAGCAGCCTCCACGGAATAACACTCAGCTACCTCTGGCAAGACAATAGCACAGCTGTTAATGCTTTACAGCGCCACATAATAAAAGTCACAGGTGGTACAGTTTCCAGAAAAGGAAACCGATAACAAAACCTTTCCAGAGGTTTTCAGAGATCAGTGACCCACGTTTAAAGAGACTCCTGATTAATCAGTGACAACAGTAGCTTCCACAAAGTCACATACTTAAAGTAAGTGAAATAAATGCACTTTAACAAATCATTATTATATATAACATGTCTAATTTAGTGTGATTGCCAACAGATTAATCCATTCAAAAACAAATCTTAGACCACGTTCAGACCACTCATTCACATCTGTCCACAGCAGTTTCTTAATATCATGTATCAGTCAGTGAATAACATCAAATATTTGCACAGAGCACACTTTATATTTCATTTTAAAATATGCTGCTTGACATCCTTATTATTTTTGTTATATATATATATATTTTTTTTTTGCACAGTCTTTCAACAAAAACTCAACAAACCTTAAAATCTATTGAACAAACTGCTCTGACAAATTCTGCTTCCATTGATGCGTTTGTGGTTGAAGGTTTGAACGGTTAAAGTCAAGATGGATTTATCCGTTTACACCTGATGATTAGGGTAAATAGTAGATGGAAAAAATCATCAGCGTGTAGACAAATATTGTCAGTTCAAGAGACAGAGACTTAAGTCTTTGACCATGGTTGTTGACCTGGTGGACATGCTGTGTATTTTATGGACGCGGTTGCATTTTATAGACTTGGAACGCTACTGGTAATTCTGTACCACTGAAAACCAAACAGTTAAAGTGTGCACAGATTACATATTAATAAGTCAGTTATGAATAAGGAGCGCCCACTTTTATCTGTCGGCTGCTTTTGAAAATGAACAGGATTTCCGGTTCTTGTTTACCAAATGACACAATAGGTGAGTTGAAGGCCAGCCAAATTTTTACAAGAAATCCACACCTATCTCAACAAATAAGGAAATCCACAATCAATCCATTGGTACACACACTCAGTACCGGTGAAAGTAAATCATTTAACTGACTTTATTTAACTGTTTTGTCCCACTTGACAAGAACGAGGAACAGGAAGTACTTATTTGGACAATGTCCAGTAAAAAGGATCCAGCACAGTGAATATTATGTTAATGTTATTTAACTGTGTGTCAGTTCAGGAAAATTTCATCCAAAGTACTTCCTCCGTCTAGCGCATGTTAATGTAAGCAAAGGTTAAATGTTAGAGTTTTGCATCCACGCGGTGAAGCCCCTTTTTTCAGTTAGCGACCTTACAATGAGGAAGATAATAGAAAAGATAATAATCGGAGCATCACTTTGTGTATTTAAATTAAACTTTGACACTGGAGATAAAATAAGTGTAGGCTCACGGGCAGTTAAACTAAAGGGAAGTTTTCTTTGCTATATTCAGACAGAATTTCCCTCCAACTGTCAGACTTACCTGACAGGTGTTAACCAACACATCTGTAAATGTTTAACCGGCTTATATAAGAAGTGTGTGTGTGTGTGTGTGTGTGTGTGTGTGTGTGTGTGTGTGTGTGTGTGTGTGTGTGTGTGTGTGTGAATGCACAGGTATATGTGCAGTCGTTACGTCCCTCACATTCTATCTAAAAGGAGCTGGAAACAAGTGTGCAGGTTTAAACACACAGATATCATAGAAACCCAGATAGAGCTCGGATGCAGATTGGACTAAAGTTGACATGAACCCGGTGTCCCAATCCCTCAATACACACTTATTCCAAGAGTGTTGTAAGCGGCAACCTCCAGGGCTGAGAAATGAGAAAAACACAGATGCTCAAATGGCCACTTGAGGTGTTCTCCAAAACAGACTCAGTTTGCTTTTAAGAAGTCCAGAAGTAAACATGTACATATTTATCCGTTAAATGTTGGCAGACAACACTACAAATTTCTTGACATAAGCCGTTTATTTACCCCATGTATGGGAAATTACCTTGTCACAGGAGTGGAGAATTAGTTACGAAATATATACAAAGAAAACCATAAAAGCCAGTATCAAATTTGAAAGAATGTGCAAAATATACAAGAATAAACACAGTCAGTATGTACAGCGTGGGCAGGGGATTTCAAAAAATGCTAAAAAAAAAAAAAAAAAAAAGTGGATTATAATATAATTGCTAGGATCTGTGCTCCAATTTGCCAATTTTACCGTGATATATGTCAGTCACCACATGTTCATTCACTATACAGTTAATCTACCTTACAGTTATCGTTAGAAATTCGGTATCATTACACAGAAACAAGGAATCAAAATAAAGGAAATAAAAAGTAAAAATAATAATAATCTATAAATAGGAATAGTTTAGACTTAGATCTGCACATTTGAATAAAATTTCTTATTCCTGACTTCACTTCGCTTCTTTCACTCAAAACATCTGTCCTCTAAACATAATCATCTGTCACCACACTTGGAAGAGGATTTAATAAAGAAGTTCAATTAAAAAAATAATAATAATAAAAAAAAAAACACTTTATTCTCAATTTCAGTGTCAGTGCTCTTGTCTAGTGATCTTTTCATCCTCACTCTCTAGTCACTGGTCACATCACTAATAAAACACAGTAGAAAATAATCCTTTCCTTCAATTAAATCTATATTATTGACCTGAATACATATCCTTAAAACATGTGCTACATACTGTGTGCTGCAGACATGTATAGCCTCTATAAAAACAGGCTGCAACTCAGCACCATCAGTAGCATTTAACAGTTCTCCACAGCGTGTTGGAAGATGGGATGGTGTAGCCAGGTTAAAAAACACAGCATTTCTCTGAAGTCTTCTCCATGTTCTGCAGCTGAAGCTCTAATAACTTTGACAATGAAATTCACCAGCAAGTTATTGATTTACAGCCTCCTTTTCTCTGATGCCACTCTCTCTGAAGTAAAAGTAGATGAGTGTGCCCTAGTTCCCAGTCTTCAGATTCTGTCATTTTACCATTTGCCATCAGTCTATCTGACTGATCTTTTACTTTTATCTGGGACTACAGTCTGTGATGTTGCTTCTCATTTGGCATTTTACTTCCAAATCATCTATCCTTACTGAAACATAGACAAAATAAGACATGTTTGACATTTTATGTCCAGAGATTTTAACGACACGAAGGAGAAATTCTACAGAAAAAAGTCAGTGAATTCTTTTTTTTTTTTTTTACTGAAACGTCAGCCGGATGCATTGTACGTGATACAGTATGTCACGATTTGACGACTTTACCCACGCAGGCCGTGTTTACATCCTGTCACTCATCTAGATAGATAAGCTGCAAGCAATCTAATTGCCACGGTTCTTTTTTTTTTTCTTCAGTGTGACAGATATCAGTAATCAGAGACGTTGCATGTGAGAAGCAGAAATGTTTCTTTTTCGGTCTGTCACGTGACGTTTCCACTGAAATGAGACACTTGCAGGTGAAGGCACGGAGAAAGATCCCCTGACCTCCACCTGGACCGAACGGTGACGACTCATCACCGCCACACGTCGGCCGTCCAAGCTGCTGATTGAAATCGGGATGGATGCCGGTGGCGATGATGACCTGTTGACTTTGCTCTGTGATCTCATTGTCTAACTGCAGGACCACGATGACGCATGGTGTCTTAATCACTCTAGCGACTCCCTCAGGTCAGACCTGCCGCGGCTGCAGCGCTGCGTGTTGCTTCATCAGTCACTCTGTCAGCTGGTGTGTTTCAGGTCCACGTCAGCACTCTGGAGCTGCAGGAACGACACTGTGAGCTAATGTGTAACTGCTGTGTGTGTTAACACGGTGTACCCGGGCAAGGTCATAGTGACTGGAGTGTGTGTAGGTGTGTGTTTACATGCTATCATGATCTAACGCAGTGGAGAAGACGCTGGTGTTGTATGCAGATACGTCTGTGTGTGTCTGTGCTACAGCTGCGTGTTTTATAAAATGAAACAACTACATTTTAACGGACACATCCCAGAGCTACTGTGTTTCTGTCAGATTAGGACACAGGGTCTTGTTGACTGTCAGCATAAACCTGGGGGCTTCTGGGAATTTTAAAGTCACTGCTACAACGCCGGTGTTTACAGGGTTTCGTCTGCGGTGCCAAAAAGTACTTTTCAAAACACAATATGATGAATGTGTGACACAAAGTTTTTTAAGCCTTTGACAAAATATCGAAGTGTTAACAGAACAGAAACCTCTAGAGTCTGAAATGGAGATGTGTGCAGGTACATTTCCTCCTGCACTTCTCAGGTCCTCTTACGGTACTACAAAATAGAAAACAGAATGCCCTTTATTGTCATTACACAGTGTATAACGAGACTGGGGAGCTTCTCCTTTTCAGTGCTACAACCCAAGACTTGAGAGAGGTCAAAGGTCAAAGACTCCAGGTCTTGTCAACTCCAGAAATCATCTGTTTTAATGGAATGAAAAATGTTGTGTGCTGCAAGAGCCTGAAATATGTGCGTCGCTCTCCAAACCTCGAGCAGTTACCCAATTTCAGTACAGTCAGTCTTTTTCCAACCGCAACCTGAACTGGAGTTTTAAAACAGATGCAAAGCTGGCAATGGAGCGTCTGCAGAGTGTCCAACTACAGTTACTGCTCCTTATGTGTGTGTGTGTGTGTTATAATTCTTATTTCTTAACAGACTGGAGGCTGTGTTGCTTCAGTGCAGATGTGTCAGTTGTTCCTGGCAGAGGGGGGAGATGAGCCCAAATTATGTGACACAATCTCAGGGATTTGAATCCTGCTCTACTCCCGGAAGCATCCCTGGCAACTTCTGTTGCCATGGAAACGGTCCAAACCAAAGACAATTTTCTTTCTTTCTTTCTTACTTATGAAGTTAAGAAGTATAACTCAACCCCTCTGCCTCAACTCTTTTTCTCATCTTTCCTCCTCTTCACTCTCACGTTACGTGAACCAGGGGGACAAGAGGCCGAAGCTTCTTGAGTCCCAGCCCTGAATCCCCAAACTCTCCAGGTTCCTGTATCCTATCACCCTCTCTAGTCTTTAAATATCACTATTTTCATCCGACCTCTTACATTGTGTGGAAGAAATTAAAAGAAATATTTACCTTTATCATTCTGACCTTCATTTTAACCACCAGGGAATCATACTGGCTTCTTGGACACCTGTGGCCGAAACTGTAACTGCTCATCAAAACTGGAATCAGTGTCTGTTCTGACGTTGCATTGGTTTCCAAATCAGCTGTTATGGATTAAGAACAAAACACAAAACATGCAAAAGCCAGATTTGACAAATGGGTCATCGGGGACAGCTGACTGAGAGCGCTGCGGACGGAAGAAAGTCGAAATGTTGGTGAACTGATGTGAAATCCACTGAGTCCAGTTAACACGCTGCTCTTTAGCTCACAATATATTAATTACACATAGAGACATAAATATTGCAATCTATAATAAGTGGGATTTACATTTATTTCCACTAAATTGTCACATTTAACAACAATGTGTGTCTTCGAGAGCCAAACTGGATCCATCAGGATCCCACTGTGTGCCTTTAACACACAAATATTTGCTTTATAATCCATTTGCAGAGGTTGTGTGTATAAATGTGCGTACACACGTGTTCATGCATGTGTGCATTGTCTGTCCTGTTGAGAAATCCTGTTGGGTGTGTTGTGTGTTTGGTGTGTTTGTGTGCACAATTTCTTTCTATGTTTGCGGGGACAAGAACAGTTTTAGTGAAGACATCTCTGCATTGGAGGAGGTGGGTTTTTTGAGTGTTGGGAGGTTTTCGGGGTGTGGGGGAGGGGGCAAGAGGGCAGGGGGAACTTTAAGTGTCCTCACATTGACAGAACGACACGTATTTGCGTAAAATCTCGTGACAAGGCATTTTTCTGCGTCACCACTGAGTTCTGCTTCTCATCACCTCTGGCTTCACTCAGAGGATTTGGATGATAATTAATGAGCTGCTCCTACTGGCAGGGCTCATAAAGAAGGTGTCATAGAGGACACAGATTACCAACTGTGAGTTTATATAACTCTGGGTTTTCATTTCGACGTCATGGTGTTAACCTGGTTTTAGTGATCCGCCTCATCCTCTGATGCTCAGTCTGAAAGACTGAAAGTTGAGTTAAGACGCGACAACTGCCAACATTTTTATCGTGATTATACAATATGAAAGTGGTCATGCTAATTTTATCAAATAATGAAGCTAGGAGTGGAACAAAATTCTTTTAACCACTTTTTCACCATTGCTTCATTTATAATTTTAAGTTCTGGTTGAACTACCAGTTAAACTCCATACACAGATACTATTATTATTATTTCTTTTAAATCCATGCTGAGAATCTCATTACTAATAACACTTTCCACCACTTCAACCTGTTAAACATGAACTTGACCTCTTCCCTCCGGCACAGTCCTTCAGCCTGTTAAAAGTTAAACCTCTCGTAACTCTGGTGTTTGAACTTGGCCCTTCGAACCCATCTCCTGTCTCGTGTCTGAAGATGACCTTTGAGCTCATACTCAACAGTGAGCTGGAGCTTCCTCTTTGCCTTTTCCACGGAAACAAGAACCTCTTGCTTCACAGGTGCACTTTAACTTTACTTCCGCCTTTGTTGTTTTCAAACCTCCTTTATTGTCTTGTCATTCAGAGTTAGACAAAAAAAAAAAGAAGCTAAGGATTTTGTCTTTCAGCATGGACTGTCTTCAGACACCATTGACAAATCAGAAATGTTACCTCACAAAAAACAGCACAAGGTGTTGACCTGGCCTCCAAATTCACTAGATCCCAAACTGATCAAGTATGTGTGGGATGAACCACAGATGACCCCCCCACACACCACAGGACACCCTCAGAAGGCCCATGTCCATTCTCAATTTGTCTGTTTTGGAGGCACAAGGGAGACCTACACAACATTAGGACGTTGGTCATAATGTTATGCCTGATCAGTGTATGTCAAAAGTTGAAAGTTTTTTTTTTCCTCTTTAGTGCGTCACCCAGGAAATAAGGAATTGGAAACTGAAGGGAAAACTGAAGATAAGGACATGTTTAAAATAAAAGTTTAAAAGTTCACGTCAGATTTGCCAGTGTGAGAGCAAATACACCTGAGTTTACTCAGAGTAGGTCAGCTGGGAGTGTGACACGGCTCACACACACACACACGCACACGCACGAAAACACATCCCATTTAAATGAATGCGAAGCTCAGTTTGTGACACCGCAACATGTAACCTTTAAACATTTAAACTGCTCCAGGATACGTGTGTATTCATGTGTGTGTGTGTGTGTGTGTGTGGAGTGTATTGGGCGGGGGTGAGGTGGTGGTGGTGGTGGTGGTGGGGGTGCAGGTCAGGTTGCAGCATGCCTCCAGCTGAGGTGTGACTTGTACTTCACATGTCAGTCCCTGGAGTTTTCCTAGAAGTGCTTCTGGTCCAACTTAACCCTCAATCTATTTCTTGACCGGCAGAACACAAAACTAGAGCCAGAAGACACAAAAAACAAAAAAAAAAACAACAACAAAAAAAAAAACGAGTCAAAAATAGAAACACAACATCAGTACATTAAAATCAACTTCATACTATATGCAACTGTACAGTGGACAAAAGTACAGAACATGCTGTTCTGTCAACACTTCATCTTTAAAGCCACACCGTCCACAGCTCTGTGTACATGTGTGTTCATGCATGTGTGTGTGAACTTGAACATGTGAGTTGCTGAACATGTGTCCCTGTGCAGCTAAGAGGACGACACAAGTATTTATATATGCGGCGTAACTGTGCATGCACATATACACCCAAACACGCCCACAGACAATGCTAAACCCTTGTATTTCAACTACACCAAGTGCTCACTCATGTTACCTTTGTCCCCGAATACCACCACTTTCCATAAATGTCCTCTCAACGCTAGACATACAAGTAGACACACACACACGCGCAGCCTTGTAAACCATCTTGCTGTTTCACTTTCAGTCGATACTCTACGAGCATTTTCTTTTTTTCTTTTTTTCTTCTGAAAACGAACAGGGAAGCAGTCAATAATACCAGGAGCACGTTAACATTTGTGAATGAAAGACTCTCTCGCCCTCTCTCTTTCTGTCTCAGAGGAATGTGTTCTTGGAAGGAATCCAGAAGCGTCGCAGTGGCGGGAAAACGCACTCACACACACACACTCTCATGTTTACACTGCAAAAAGTAAAGGATTATTGTACTGCACACACTTACAGCCCCTGCTGTAGTTTTTAAAGACTTTCCAAGTCCACCAAAACAAAGTCCTCTGTGGGTAGCAACAGTCTCTTTGTGAATGCTGTTTCTAAAACAGGCTAGAATGTGTGTTGTTAGAAGACTCATGAGTGTTTTAAATAAGTAAATATATATATATATAAAAAAAAAAATATTTAAAGTAGAGTCCTATAAAACTGTGAAACTGTGACCGCTAACCACCGGGCCTTCATCCAGTATTGGGCTGTGTGTCACCACCTCCGTGTGAAAAACTGGAGTCATCAAGCAAAATGAGCAAACATTTCTTGAGAACTTCTGTGAAAATAGGGAAAACACCAATGACGAGACGAATCCAAGAGTGTCAACAAAATATTTAAAATAGAAAAGTAGAGCCCAACTTTAACTATGAGTTTACCCACCTGCACTAAAAGACCAGCCTTTGGAGTAATATAATAAAGGAGTGGAGTCATTGTATTTGTTAATATTAAATATATTCTCTTTATTTATTTATTTTTTTTTAACATCATGATTTCTTATATGCATGATGACCGGTCCATAAATAGTTTTGAAACCAGTTGGAGAGTTCTGCTGTTCCCAAGAACTGCAGTTCTCCCAATGTCCACTAGAGGCTTTCTCCTAAAGTGAGTCAATCTTCAATGACCATCATGTAAAACTTTACAGTAGAAATAAACATGCTTACAGCCTGGCACAAAACAAACAAATTAAAGTTGTCCTCACAGGTTGCTAGCTGTCTTTAGCCTGTGCTCCATGCTTTGTCAGATTTACCTTAGGTGGAGTCAGACACTGTCAAGGTGGTGACTCAGGAAACCTATGGGGAACGTCACTGACAGAGGTCATCCATGTTTATGTACAGTCAGTGATACCCACCTGGCTCAGTTAAGAGGCCGTTTGATTGTGTTAAGTTGCCGCACTTTAAAACTGTATAAGTTAATTCATAATTAACCACATTTCTTCAGCTAATGAGTACTG
The DNA here is from genome assembly GCF_022458985.1 of Mugil cephalus. Lineage (NCBI taxonomy): Eukaryota > Metazoa > Chordata > Actinopteri > Mugiliformes > Mugilidae > Mugil > Mugil cephalus. Next base: position 15,745,430 of record NC_061773.1, on the reverse strand, counting down.
ATCATAAAACTGATTATTATTCCATGTATGGGTATACATTTACCCACGTCATATGACACTGACATAAACTTATTTGCGGTGGTAAATTTCTTGCAGTGTGTGACCACCCACACACACACACACACACACACACACACACACACACACACTCACTCGCACACACACTCACTCGCTCTCCCAGCTGCTCTTGTTTCCCTGCTGCTCGCTCGGCCCCTCCCTCCCCGTCTCCTGATTGGCCGCTGAGCTTTGGCGGGCTTTTCTGCTCCTCGTGACTACTACGCTGAGCCGCAGTCATGCAGGCAACACACGGGAACAAAAGTTCAGCAGGGTGGTTTCCCCGACGACGCATCCCTGAACACAACCTGCTCTGTAAACAGGCCACCGGAGCTGGGCCAGAGAGGCTGAAACCCGCAGCAGCAGCAGCAGCAGCAGCAGCAGGGTGAACAGATCCACAGATGGACGAGTTCATTTTGGGTAAAGAGCTGTAACGTCCAGCCCTCTGAGATGGCGTCAGCTAAGTGTTTATGTAATATAATGTTATGTGAAAACAACACTGTAGATTTCACACATACGGCACATTGAGTGACACATAGAAAACCCATGTGACACAAGATTAACTTTTTAAAAAAAGTAAAGAACTCAATTAATAAGCAATAAAACCCACATTTGTGTCACCAATCACTTACTACAAATTAAACTGATATAGTAACTGCTTGGCTGCTTTAAGGGCCCATCCCTGTTGGTTCTAGTGCCAAAGGATCATTTCAGATATTTCAACATGTTGAATCAGAGGCAGAAATAGTTGATCATAGAGATCACTCTCATTGGCTGAAACAGGAAGCGACAAAAGGATAAATTTAAAAGGCTTCACAGAAGGTTCTTCTGCTTTCTTTCTTTCTTCTTCTTTTTTTTATCTTGGTCTGAATCAGTAATTATTGCACAGGATGAGATGTTACAACCGCTTGTGCCAAGATCCGGAGGCAAAACGCATTTAGAAGCCCAGTCCGACTGACACCAGCTAACTAGCCTAGCCATGTCAACCAACACTTCTCCCCTCTGCAAAACACGGGGCATTTAGAAACCCATGTAATAAAAAAAATAAATTAAATAAATTTAAAAAAGCTGACCAGCAAGCTAGCCATCAGCTACCACTAGCAACCAACAAGGAGAGACCAGCTAACTAACTAGCCTAGCCAACAGCATTCAAACTCACATGTAATCCTGAAAAAAACCTGATGATCTCGAGCAAGGGGGTCAAAACATTTTAGTTCAGGGGTCACATACAGCCCTGTAATCAGAACTCCAAATGTTTTCCTTTGTTTTAGTGCAAATGTTTTTAATAAGTGTAATATCTGCACATTGCTTGCTGTTTAGTTCTGGGTCTCAGTGTCTTACGTTAACAGCGTGTCCCTTAGTGGACAAATAAGGAACAGGTGCCTATTTTATTGAAAATTTATACTTAATGTATAAATTTTGTGTAATTTTGTTGTAAATTCATCCCGCACGCCAAGCTGGACCCTCTGGCGGGCCGGTGTTGGACCACATCCCGTACATTTGACACCCCAGATCTAGAATGAATAAACTGTAGATCAAATGATCAGCATGATTGGGGAGAGTCCAGCTCTGTACAGCAGGTTGTGGCTCTTCCGAGCTTCCTAGCCTCCCGGCTAATAGTAGCTCTAACCCCTGCTGGTAGGTAGAGTTACTCCATTTTACTGAATGAGTGCGTCCTCTGGCTGAAATCTAAGTCACATTTCTTTTGGATGACAGTCGGTACTCGTCTCTGCTGATGCTACACGTTGTGGAAGCATTTGTCTTTATCTCTTCAATACCTGAGGGAACAGGTGATTACCTACCTGGACTCCTGCTTTCATATCAGCCATAGCTTTCTGTCTGAGAGGACTAAATCTGAGAGCAGCTATAGGGGGACTCTCACTCAACAGAAAAGCAAACACACTCCACCTCGCTGCTCAGCTCAGCTTCGTCTCGAAGAAGAATCAAAACACAGCTTAGATCCGTATGATTCATACAGATCGTCTAGTCTTTATTTTGGCCTACAGCAATGCAAATATGCATGCGATTTAAATCCCTAATTAAGTGCCACATGTGACCGCATTCAAACGACGCGGCTGTGAGATCAGACAGACGGCGTGTGGAGCTGAAGCATGATAGGGGCAGTTTATTTTAGAAGTAGATCACTTAAGTTCACATCTGTGATACTTGTTATCCGAGTTTGCGCTTTGAAATATCTTGACCCTGAAAAGTCAGGCGTGGCATGGTGCTCTTTATATCAAATATCATTATCATCATCATCACCATCATCGGTGAGTGGGTGGCTCATTCATGGTTATTATTATAACTAGAAACGAAAATGTAGCACATACACGTGCTCTGCAGCCTCAGGGAAACTTGAAGTTAGCTCATAAATACATACATCAGCTGCTGCGTTTTAATAAGTCACAGAAGGTTTCGGTCTCAGACAGGAAATTTGTTGTAGGGACTATTTAGTAGTGGTATAATCCACATTTAGCGCTCTAGTGAATGTTTACAGCACAAAGTAAACATGGTATGAGGATTTTGAGATGTAGGAGTTATTCCTGTTGCATAATTAAATATAAATGTATATATTTTTTTCTTTGTTTAGCACTGTCCTATAGGCTGGTGTATAGGGAGGTGCAAACTCAAAATGCAGCTCAGGCTCGTCCTCATCTCAACAGTGCATCAGCTGGTGAATCGCACCTGTGACCCTACACAGATAGAAATCAAGGACAGTGAACTATTTAGAGAGTTATATCTGGAAAGAAGCATTAGATTCTGCACCCCCTGTAAAAAAAGAAAAAAAAAAGGATTTTGGAACTGGGGCCAAAAGAAAACAGCATGACCTAATTTAGGCCACCAAGGTTGAATAGTGTTTTCGTGTTTAGAGAGCCCGTGTGTCTGAGTGATCATGGAGCCTTTGGAGGCCTGATTTGGTATTTCTAGTCCGTTAACCAAATTTAATATCCCCCTCCAAAAAAGCAGCAGCTGGTCACCCAGTTTGCTCTGCTTCCAAATCCAACCAGCAGCTGGAAGGGAGGACCGTTCATTCATTCGGCCCTGAAAGCAAAAAAAAAAAAAAAAAAGAAAGAAAGAAAGAAAGCAATATCAGCATCAGATCGGTGACAGCAAACAGAGTGAGGTGAGACTTGGCAGGGAAGTTGGAACAGAATGTTTACTGGACAGAGGAGAGGGTTTGTCCTCATCCACAGATCAACGGAGACTCAGGGAGCTGCGAGTGCGCCGCAAACCCACCAGCGACCTCTTGTGGCCAAAAAAGATTGTGCCTAATTAAAAGACGAATGAAACACATCTTCAGGGTTGCGTCTGACAACTTTAAATCTCAGGGGAATTCTCACATGGAAATTGTTTTTGTTTTGTTTTGTCTGTTCCCCGTTTTCCATTCACTCATTACTTTAGCATTCAGACGATGATTGATGATGTGGTGTGTGAAGAAATATAAGGGCATTTTAACTATGTGTACAGAAAGAGTGAAAGAGTTTTTAATTTTAACAGACCCTATGACGAGTGTTTAAGTGTTTGTTGTTGTTTGTTTTATCTCGGCAGGAGCAACAGTATTTTATTCAGTCTCTTGCGGTAGCTTTATGAATGGCTGTTTTATTATTATTATTATTGTTGTCCACCCACTCACACACCCAGTCACGTGCAGATGGCTGCCACACCACCAACGACTGTTCAGTATCTTGTTCAGTGAACATCTGGACACGAGGCCTCAACGATCGATCCCCCCACCCACCCACCCACCCAACCCACTCATCACCACCCTGTTATTGGTGGTGTTTTTGTGTGCCACTATATTTTGAGATATGCTTGGTAATTGTTGTCACCTGTTCTTAAAGTAGATTACTTAGTGTCAGATACAGAGACGTTAGGGAGCCCCGACTCTGTTGCCGTCTCTTTGTCTGGTGCACGACGACAGCCTCCCGCAAGGTGACACGACACAGAGATAAACACACAGAGATGTGACCAAATTATACCAAACGTGTGCGTGACCGTGCGCGTGCACGCCAAGATCAAGATCAGTGGAGTGTGTTTTGTGTTTGCAGAGTGCCGTTCGTCACATGGCGCCACGGCAACATGAGACAAATTGTTTCCATGGCGAGGGCGAACTGAAAGGACCGGTACGCAGTCCCCTGGCAAGGATGACCCAGAGGACAGATTTAGCAGTAGGAAGCGTGTGTGTGTGTGTGTGTGTGTGTGTATGTGTGTGTGTGTGTGTGTGTGTGTGTGTGAAAAAAGTGAAAAAGTGAAAGAAAGAAGAGAAGGGAGGACGGCAGATCGTACTTAACAGAAAAGCACAGGCTGCATGGATAACGAATGAAAGAGAATCTGTTCTTCTGTTTGCAGAAAGAAAAGAGTGTGTGTGTGTTGTCATGTAATATAATAAAGGAATTATGTCATTAGCAGGGAAATTGGAGGAACGTCTGAGTTAGAATGTGAATGCAAAGGTCATAGATTCTTGTCTTTGTATGGTGGACATCCTGGCAGAGAAAGAAGAAATGCTCAAATAATTTACTTATTTACTTCTACATAAAAGTACAAGTATTTTATCAGTTAAATGTGCTTTAAAACCTAATGTATTTATGTAGCGCTGCCAGCATTTACTGTGGGGTTACGTTAAAGAATTTCTGAATGTATTCGGACCCTTTGCTATGGCTGCAAATTGTAATCAGCTTGACGCTGTTTGATTTAAAAATCAGAGAGAAATGCCTTAAATGACTGGACTCCATCTCTCACTCAACTTAATTGAGTGAGACATTGTTTTTCCACCAATCAGGACTTTATGAGGCTAGATATGAAAAGAGGTTGTTGATTAAAAGAAACATGACACAACTGCTTCGAATCTGGGAGCACAAGGAAAATGATGTGATAGGTTCTGTGATAACAGAACTCTAAACATCGACCAAAGGTACCACTCATCACCTACTAATAGCTTTATCACTCTAATAAAACAAGAGAGCAACTATTCAAATAAGGGCCAAATTACTTTTATTACATGCAATAAGTAAAATTATCTTCCAATAGCACAGGATGTGAGCAAATTTCTTGTCAAGATTTAAACCAGTAAGTATATCCAGCCTCAAATAACCCACAGATACATAAAAAACTGTATACATTAATACAGAGAAAGTATTTTCAAATCATTATTATATAATGTGGGAAAATGCAGTGTGTGTAGCACGGGGGCGGCAGCATCATTCAGTGATCACTGAGTCAATGAGTGTCCTCATAACTAAAGCAAGAAACACTGTGTGTGTAGTTGCGTGTTCGGTTTTATATTCCACATTGTAAATGCCGACCGACACTAGAGAGTAAACTCGGTCACCTGGACACGTTTTGTCACCTTTGTCCAGCGTGCTGAGTCCAATCTGTTATCAGCACTTGTCTTCACATCAGTGAAACCATAAAACATACACATTCAACTGACCACAGTGAACACAAGAACAAAAAATACTAGCAAAAGTCTGCTTTTCCCTTCTCTTGTCCAAAATGATTTTTTTTAAACTTGATTTGTTTTAAAAAATATTTTCTTGTGTAATTGTAAGAACAAATCCATAATAATATATATTAATTTCAGAAAACATAGAAAAACATTTCCTCACATGGACTAATCTTACAACATGAATTACACTGAAAATGTGAACAGTTTCACAAAAGACGTGTTGTTATTTCGTTCTTCTTGTTCAGCAGCCTTTTCACAGTCACTACGAAAGAACTGCGCTTGAGTCTGTTGGTCTGTTGGTGTCTGTGTGTGAAATCAGTGTGAAATCTTCTGAAATCAGTGATGATTTCTTTGGTCTTTCTGGTATTGAGGGTAAGGTTGTTGTCACTGCACCAGGCCACTAGTCTCTGGACCTCATCCCTGTATGGAGCTTCATTGCCTCCCCTGATCAGTCCCACGATTGTCATGTCATCGGCAAATTTTATGACGGGGTTAGCATCTTGAGTGGCGACACAGTCGTGTGTGTACAGTGTGAAGAAGGCAGAACATAGGACACAGCTCTGCGGTGTTGAGGACAATGGTGGAGGATGTGGAGGTGCCCATTCTGATGTGCTGAGGTCTGTCTGTGAGGAAGTCCAATAGAGGGGGGTTCTGAGCTGCCGACTTAAATTATCTGCATGCTTTCCACATCATGAATGTGTTTTATAAACTGAGGGAAATGAGCAGAACGGAATATATTACTAAGAGTCTTGAAAACTTTCTGACAAAACGTCAGATGCTCTTTTTTCCGCACTTATCAGTGGGATTCTTGGAAACCATGTCCTACTGCTTCCTTTGTCCTGCCGCTGTTTGGTTTCAGATAACGGTTGGTTTCAGGTTGAGCACATAGTGTTTGATTTTCGCATTATCAGTTAACCTTTAAAGTGACTCACCGGAGCTGAGTTTACTACTGCTGCTTTGTGGTCATAGCTCTCAGGCTCAGTGTTTTCTTGCTGAAGTGTTTTATAGAGGAAACTATAGAGATGTAACAGTGTGTCAGATAGAAAGTGTGTCATAAAACTGCTGCATGCTTTCGTTTACATAGTGTTTAATGTTAACGCCGGACTCCAAACGTACAGTAAACCCACAGAGACTCTGATGTTAGCTCTGTATGAACCTGTTACTCTGATAAACAGCAGGTGTCACATCATGTCAGATAACTTTTGTGCTTGGCCGTTTAATGCCACTTAAAAATGTTCAGAGTGTATATTTCACTTGTTAAAGTCCTGGTGAAATTATTAGGAATGTTTGTGATGGGACAGAGCAAAAATAAAAGTTTTTGCTGATAGTCTGTATGAGAAATGCTCCTTTTGTCTCAGTTGTTTTTTTTATTATTTATTGACTCATTGATGGACACAGATGGTGCAAGAGGAGGTATTCAAGTCAATTTTGACTGTTTTATTAAAACACTTGAAGTAAAGGTAAAAGTCCTGAAATATAATGAGGAAGTATTAGCTATACAACCCTATGACATCTGTACCATTATTACCATTATTTAATCCAACCGCAAACCATAATCTGAAACCTGGAAGCTGAAACTGTGACATTTTTGTTAATTTATACATGAAAAAGTGGACTTCCTTGTAAAATAAAACATCATCTGTCAAAGGTTTAACACGACCATAATCTCAATTCTTATTTATTTATTCATAACAAATATGATAAATAATATGAATCCGTTTTTTTTGTGTGTGTGTGTGTGATTTTACTGAACTTTGGATTCTGCAAAACTGAATACATGCAGTTAAACTGCTTCGCTTTAATTGTTAAATTTTAAACGAAAACAATCCCTTATTAAACCTATGGTTTGTCTTTGGAATAAAGTGGCATTTGAGAAGCTGAGTTTTATTTAAACTTTGACCTAATTATGCAATTCCTAAAATGGCCACTAGATGCTGCAGTCACTTGTCTCTTGCACATTATCTTCACTTTTCAGCCCTGAATGGATGTTCCCGTCGTAGTTTATTGACTTACAGTTGTCTTGTGTTTAACATGTAAAAGTAAGGCAGCAGATGAAGTTAGTTAAAATGCAGTATCCTCATGCTCTCTGGCCTCACATCAAAACAGTTATATTATTTTATAAGTTTTTTAGTTCCAGTACAGAGACTCAGAGGTGAATTGTCCCCCTCCCCCCTCCTCAACTTCTTTCACAGTGTCTGTGCGTGGCAACACCCTCTCTGCTGCAGCTGCCAATTCCCCACACAGACCATGATATGACAGATTAATTTAAAAAAAAAAAAAAAACGCTTTGTGGCCTGAACAGACCCTAGTGCCAGATCCAAATTTAGGGACTGGCATTAGAGAAATCTACTGGGACTTTTCCACAAAGTGTTGGGAAAAATAAGGTCCAGCAACATGAACACTGACTTAATTTGTTTTTTCTATTATTATTATTAGCATTATTTTTTTCTCGTGCCCTTAAAGCCCATTGCCCATTTTCCATACCGCCTCTGTTAGCAATAGTGGAGGTTCTGAACCCTGTGGCTGCAGTGGCTCTCTGGGCTTGGTACCCATGTGCTCCCACACTTAGGGTGGTAGTTTTGGTGGGCCGGGTGAGCTGACCCGATTCTGGGCCCTGGTGATGGTCTCACTCATATTTAGGGAATTCTCACATGTATGTGTGGTGTCACTTTGCCAGCTTGTGTTGGGTCACATCAATAATTGTTGAGTCCTGCCTAAAATGGGCTGAGCTGTTCTTTCACTCTATCACTATGTGCCCTATCTTTGACTTGGCTCCTCTACTGGAACACATTCACCCTCCTGGACTCTGCCACCCCTCCAGAGACCTACACACCCTCTGGTCTCTCGTAATCCTTAGTGAGGTGACTGGGAAAGCTCAAGATCCTTCACTCCACCAGTTCCTAACAGCACCACACGCCTCCCTTTCTCTGTCCACCCTTCCACGTTTTCTCCATACTTTATTCCCCCCTATATTCACTGAGGTAGCACTGTCCTCCCTGGAACACAAGGTTATTCCACTCAATAAAGATCAACAAACTAGCTCCCAGGGAGTTCAGGTGATGTCTACACACACACACACACAATGCAACAATAAAATATCTAACTGCAAGAATAAAACTGCATCAGTCTCATATAAACTGTGGTGTTTAACTATGTAGACAAACGTGTGTCAAAGTCATAATGCACACACATACAACAGAGCTGTTCTCAGTTCTGGAGCAGTGGTGAAGCTCCATTAGCGACAGCAGCTGTCAAAATATTCTACTGCACCCCAGATGAGTTATTTAAATACAAAGCATGAGACCAGGACTGATTTCCATTTCTGTGTCTCACGTGTTTATGCCAGGTCCGAACATACGTACCTAAAGCTGGCGGCTTGTGATCGGATAGACCAGATCGGATATTAACGCGAGGTCTAACCAGACCCTCAAATACAGCCTTTATCAGTAAATACCAGCATCATCAAATGCTTTTTTGTCTTAGTCCAGTCTAAGTGTCCACACCCAAATGATCTGATTGTCCTAGCAGATCCTTGCTGCATTTTTAGGCTGTTTTTAGTTTCCATGGGTTGATGTGGAGAGAGCCCCTTTATGCTCATAACAATAATCAGAATCAGAATCAGAATTACTTTATTGATCCTAAGGGGAAGCTCCTACGCAAAGTGTTCCAGTGTTCAGAACAAATCTGACCACTGACTGTTACTGAGCTTTGACTAATGTTGATGATTAATCACAGCTATCTTTTTCATTAAAATGGGAGTTCTTGACCTTGGCCCGAAAGCTGCAGAACAAAATGTATCATATAAAACCATCAGGAAAACAACAACAACAACAAAAAAACAGAACAAGATGTCAGACTCCCTCTCGTACCCACTCCAATCAACAACAAATATAAGCTCCTAATAATCATGTAAACACACGGCAGGCATTTTTACTCTGATTATCAGGGTCTGTGAAAACACAGTTTATGCCAAAGAGCAGACAGTGAGTGAGTCACCTGTTCTCATCAAATGTTCAGAGGTGGTCTCACTGTCATCCTCTGTCACCATGAATCATCAGTGGATACATATGCACAATTCATTATTACGCAGGATGATGCAGGCCATCTCTCTCTCTTGCGTTCATTAGCCTCTTCAACTCCCATGGGACAGTAAGCTCGATAAAATAGACTACCTTCCCTACTTCCGACCACGCAGTCAGGTGCTCACTATCTGCACTGGGATGATCAGCTGCCCGTTTAAGTAGGCCACAAACTGTTACTTACCCTTATGAATACACACTTTATCTGAAACACATACAGAAAACACACATGTATTCACATTTTCACTATCAAACATTCTATGGCTACTAGGGATCAAAGGACTTTTTTAAAGTTGACTAACATGTGGTGAAAGTCGAGTTCATGTAGAATAGTCTGTGACATCACCAATAAAAACACAGCAGAAGGTATCGCTTTGCAACAATGAAAACTATGTTCTTGACCTGAATATATCTTACGTTTAGCCTATATAAATCAGCATTGTTAATAGCATTTAAAAGTACTTGACAGTAAGACAGGATAATGTAGCCAATATAAAAAAATAAACCTGTATATCTCCAAAGTCTTTTCCATGTATTGCAGCTAAGGGTCTAATAACTTTAACAATGAAATTTACCAACAAATATTTGACTTGCAGCCTCCTTCTCTCTGTTACATTAGGACATTTGGTGAATTTGTTAAATGACAGTCACTGAGAGGATCAGCAATGTTTCACTGCTAGCATTAGCAGATGCCTTTTCAGATGAGTGTTCATTGCAGTAGTACTTTCGTTGTAACTAAGGACTGACTTACGTATTATGTATGTCACAGTCATCTTAAGTATTTCCACAAACTTGATGAAGCGCTGCTAGTTTGCTGAAATAACCCAGTGGTCTCCTCACCTGTCTTCTCAGAGTAAGAGAAAGAGAAAAGTCATTCACTGTATGCAGACATGGATGTAACCTCTATAACATCAACTATACATTTCCTGAAGAGCAGGTTTGAAGCTCAGTGTAGAGTCTCCATCAAAGTGATCTGATCTGATCAAAGTGATCAAAGAGGTGGAGGGTGAGTGGAGTCGAGGCAAATAGCGAGCAGCCCAACTGTCACTCAAAGAAACCAAGCCCTAAATTATTTACAACTTTATCCCTGATATAATTTAAACAGGTGAATTCTATATAAAGTCTCCTCCACACAGTTAGTTGTCATGAATGGAGAAATTTGCTTTAGAGACTAAAACTGATATTTAACTAGGTGGTAAACATGTTTATTAAACTTAAATTAAGTAATTAATGATTAAAGATTTGATATATTTGTGGAGGTCTATGTGGATTTGATCATATTTGAGTTTTAGGTAAAAAAAAAAAAAACTTTAGTTGAAGTTGGACATAAAGGTTCAATTTGTTCTCAGTGGTCTATTCACAGATTTATTTTAGTATTTGGAACTCGCATCACAATGAAACATTAGACATTTTAGTACATAGTTGTACATGAACTTACTTTTGTATTATAAAACTTCTGAATTTGATTAAAGTAGAATTTTGACTCACTAACTCACTAATGTTCAATATAATATTATTTGAAGTGTGCATCACAGAAATCAAACAGTTTATATCAGAATCTGTAACTGTATGAGGACATGCTCTAGTCGTACACTGCTGTGGTCTGTTCTGCCCTCTATTGGTGCAGAGTGGAACTGCAGCTGGTGTAACACTCATGCAATCCACCTGACGCACACAGACTTATGCACAGTCACTGTGGTGTTGCCTCTGAGTCAGACAGAAGTCTGAGTCACTGCTTCAGTCTTATGTAACAATGATTAAGTTCCAGCTCACCTCTGTGCATGTGTGTGTGTATGGGGGGTTTTATTAAATTGTCGGGCTCAATTTGTCATGTCATACACTGTAGGGCCATTTTGCCATTGTGTTGTGACCATTTAGGATCAAGGTGAGGGGCTGGGGCATACATTATGTCAACAAATGGTCCCCATAAAGGCAGAAACATAAGTCTACTTGTGTGTGCTCTGTTATTTAAGCTATTTTTCTGAGGACCACCTTCAGTTTTGGACCAGCAGAGCTAGGACAATTTGGGACAGTTTCGTTTTTAGAGGGCTCGCTCCATCCATCCATCCATCCATCCATCCATCCATCCATCCATCCATCCATCCGAATCCAGTCACAAGGAGGATATATATGTAAGAGAAAAAAAGTCTTTATAAATCTCCAGGGATCTGGATCTGGACTCTAAACTCTGAGACTCAATTTTAAAACATCAGGATCAGATCTTGAGGCACAAACCTCCATTGGGACACTACTAGTTAGGGTTAGGGACTAGAGAATGCAATAGTATAGTAAGTCCTTCCAAAGATAGAAACACTAGTTTGTGTCTGTTTATATGTGTGGGGTAGGTTAAAAATAAAACGAACTGTAGGATCTTGTAAAGAAAGAACATAAAACCAGAAAGTGCATGATTAGATTTTAGCTCAGAACCATTGTGGTAAAGAACATTTCTGCAATGTGAGGATTTCAAAGCTGAGGGACTTTCCAGGCCCCCACTCACTAAACCAACATCAAAGAACTACTGCCAACAAAGTCCGACTGTGACGTCACCTCAAAGACTGCAGCCAACAGCTCGAAACACCAGCTAACAGCCTATGGTCATTTTTTTTTATCATGATTAATGGGGCTGCATTATGATAAAAAATATGTGTATGTAATCCAAGTCTCTCATCGTCCACCTGCTGCCCTCAAGCATCAGATGACTGTAAATGACACAAGGCAGGAGGAGAACAAATGAGAACAAACAGAGAACAAATGTAAGCAAAGGAGAGAGCGCTGACTCACTCCTTTTGTCATCGCCCACTGATCATATTAAAGATGTTGACCTTCAACGTCTTCCATAACAAACTGAAGTTTTTACAACTATACTGTGTAATATTGTATAATACCTCTACTGTATCATTTTATTAGGAGTCACTATAACATGGATATGTGTATATATACATTAGTATTACATATTTTATGTACTCATAGTGTATAATCCTTTCTTAATTTTGCACTTTCTTGCTAATTGCACTTCTGGTTAGATGCTAAACTACAATTCATTGAGCACACACCTCTACCATATGCAATAACAATAGGGATAAATCTTATCTAATTAATAGTTCTTAGGCTTTTCTCCTAGTATAACATTTTTAGGAAGTCTGTTGAGGATTTATTAAAAGTGAAATTAATTGTATGAAGGAGGTTGTGATGGATGAATGGATACGTTTCCTCATCATATAGTAAACTCAGAACTCTGAAACTTTTTTTTTTTTTTACAGCTCAGTTATTATATTTTTTTAACAGGTGATCAGTGGCTGTAGGTTGATTTATTTCAACTCAGGTGAGTCTATTGGATCCACGTGTCTGCAGTTTTTATATTTTTAAATTCTCAAATCTTGAAATTGTTTTCCAGGTTTAGATGAAAATGTGACAGATTGTAATTCAAATTTTTGGACCTAGACATTTGTGAGCTGTAAAGTCACTGACAGCTTCAACCTGTCCCCTTTCTATGGACACTAAATAACATGATCGGATCAGATATTTGTGCATTAGCCTGAACCAATCAATCACAGTAATAACTGTATTGATAATGTGGTTCTGATGCTGTGGAGCATTAAATCACAAAAAAGGTTTTACAGAGATCCATCCCATTCGAGGGTTACTGAGGTCGACTGTATAGCACGTGTTTCTCAGATGGAAAATAACTCATTGAGGTGATCCTAGAGTGACAGCACATGATAACAGAGGGAACAGATTATAACTTACTGCTGTGAGTGGTTTACCTCCCCCCCACCACACACACACACACACACACACACACGTTTAGTGAGCTCAGTGTCCTCCCTGGAGAGAGTTTGGTGTTTGGGTGTTCGCTCCACCCTGTCCTAAATTACACCCTGAGGATTTTTAAGGATCTGCTGCTCTGAAACTGACTCGATGAGGATATTCCAGGTTGTAACGTGAGCAGTGTGAGTTAAGATGAAAAAAATAAATAAAAAATAAAAAAAATAATTAAAAAAAAGGTTTTATGATTAATATTTTCACAGGTACTCATTACATCAGGGGTGTCAAAATCGCTTTAGTTTGGAATTTGGGGGCCTCATAGAGTCCAGTTGGATCTCCAGTTGCCAGACCAGTGACATAATTACATAATAATCTATGAATAAAAACAACTTCAGATTTTACTTTCTTTTGGTGCAGGGTATAACCATTATTTAAAAATCCTTTTGCTGCCATCTACAGTTTAGTTGTGGGTCTCCCTGTTGTTTTATGGCCTTAACTGATTAAAATAGTGCATCGCTTAGGATAATTTAGGAATAGCAGTGGTGGACCATGTGGTGGGTCATATGTTTGATACATCAAATGTTGAAATAAAATTCTGGTGTTGGCGAATCATGACATAAATACAATATGAATCTTAGCCAACGTTAATCCTTTTGTTGAAAAAACGCATTACAGAAACGTAACTATCTGTCGTTACCTACTGCTATTTTAGTTCAGCATCAACATTCACTTAATAGCGTGAATTCTGAATTTTTAACATTATATCTCACAACTCTGACGACTGACATTAGCATTAGCTAACGTTAGCATCATCAGGAGTTTGCCGCACACGTTCACATATCAACTATCAGGGTCCCACGGCTTTCCATCTCTGTCCACCCGTTATATGGCCTGAAGCAATACATTTATTCCGTTTTCGCCCCCCTCTCTTGTGAGTTTTGTCTTTTATATGGTTTGTAGAACAATATACGACACAGCAACCGCTCCTTTGTTTTTATCCACAAGGGAACGCGGCCTTTTCAGCGTAGGGTTACGCTCTTCCATAAGGGGCGTGGCTATTTGCCACTCCTTGTTCCTCATGATGTCATGATGACATCATCAATTTGCCAGCAGGAGCTTTTAAATAGGACCTGTTCCTCCTTGTCACTAATAGTTTTGGAGGTTGGACTGAAAGGTCCAACCTCCTCCGCTGACTCTGGTCTGTCCAACCCAACAGCCAGAAGATCAGCCCACTGTGGCTGCAGGTGGAGGTCTCAGCCTCCTCATGACACCAGGCTCATGCTCCCAGCCCCCAGCCAATCCAAAGGAAAGCCATTAGTGGCCCTTATAGTATTTTTATACTATAATAATGGGCACTTTCTCTCTGTGCCTGTCTGGGTTTTTGAGCCCCACTTGGTCATTACCTCCATAATGTCATGTGCTCCTTAGGGCCTCTTCAAACTTGGAGTTGAGGATGCCATCATCTTCCTACTCAACTGTGTCTACACCCCCCTGGACAAGACGGTGATTACTGTGAAAGTCATGTTCTTTGACTTCTCCAGTGCTTTTAACACCATCCGTCCGGCTCTTCTGGGTGAGAAGATGATGCTGATGCAGGTGGATTCCCCCCTGGTGTCGCAGATCGTTGACTTCCTGACTGGCAGACCACAGTACATGCGCCTGCAACGCTGTGTGACAGACAGTCTGGTCAGCAACACTGGGGGCCCCACATGGGACTGTCCTCTCTCCCTTTCTCTGCACCCTCTACACCACAGACTTCAACCACTGCACGGAGACCTGTCATCTGCAGAAGTTTTCTGATGACTCTGCAGTTGTTGGATGCATCAGCGAGGGGACGGGGTGGAGTACAGGGCTGTTGTGGACAACTTTGTCACATGGTGTGTGAGGAGAACCATCTACAGCTCAATGTGACAAAGACGAAGGAACTGGTGGTGGACCTGAGGAGGACCACGGTGCCGGTGACCCCTGTTTTCATGCAGGGGGTCAATGTGAACATTGTGGAGGATTATAAGTATCTGGGGGTTCACATTGATAATAGACTGGATTGGGGAAAGAACACAGATGCCCTGTACAGAAAGGGACAGAGTCGCCTCTATTTTTTGAGGCGGTTGAGGTCTTTTAACATCTGCAGGACTATTCTCAGGATGTTCTATGAGTCTGTGGTGGCCAGTGCCATTTTCTATGCTGTTGTGTGCTGGGGCAGCAGGCTGAGGGTAGTGGACAGCAACAGACTGAACAGACTGATCCACAGGGCCAGTGACGTAGTGGGAGTGAAGCTGGGCCCTCTGACGGTGGCGTCAGACAGGAGAATGCTTCACAAGGTGAAAGCCATCTTGGACAATGAGTCAAACCCACTCCATGACGTGCTGACCAGACACAGGAGTTCTTTCAGCACCAGACTGATCGCACCACGATGCACCACAGAGCTTCACAGGAAATCACTCCTGCCTTTTTTTCCCCCTGAGACTGCGCAGTAACACATGCATAACTTCATTATTTTCATACTCTTGTATATATTTCCTTATATTTCTCACCATGTGCAATAATGTTTTTTTTCTCTGTAGAGCAACAACTCGGAACACAGTTTCACTTCATTTATACTTGTACATATTGTTATATATATATTTCCTATATTTTTTACATTCTCTTACTTATTATGATTGCTCTTTGTTCTAAACACTAGCACACTTTGGGTTGGAGCTGCTGTAACAAAAAGTAATTTCCCCCTGGGATCAATAAAGTAATTCTGATTCTGATCTGATCTGGACTATTGGATCACCATCTTTAGGAGTGGTCAGACCTGACATTAACATACGTCTCCAAATCCTTCCCCTGATCCCATCTCAGTTTCGCACTTTGTATGCAAATAAAGCCCTGACATCATCGGGGTCCAGTAGAATATTTTAACATCTATTGTCTCTTAACAGCTCTCTACCGCTGCTCCAGATTCAAGATTTATGAGTGTGCGTCATGACTTGGCACACACGCACAACTTATTACTTATTGATCTCCACCCTGACGTTAGTGAATGAATGAGGCAAAGTGCTGCTTACGTAGGAGCTCCCCTGTTGAGTGGACGTGGTATTCAGTTGTCACCCTGAGGCCAATGTTCATCATCTACTGTAGGAGCTACAGGACTCATTCTGTCTCATCTTACCTATACTTTGTTTGGGAACAAAGAATGTGGAAAGTGTGACGTAAAGTGGCATCTAGTGTCTTGTACAAACTTTTACAAAATTTAAATGCATTTTGTATTTGTTACTGTGGTGCATTTTAAAAAAAATTTAACCTTAACATGATCTCTTTATTTCGTCATAATTTATTTTACATGTACACCACAATGTATAAATATGGAGTGAACACCTGTAGTAGTTAACAAGTGACACTATGAGTGAGTTGATATCTAACACTATACACTAACAGCTGGTTAGTGTCGAGAAGTGTTAAATTTTAACTATAAATCTTACTATGTGTTAACATACCAACACTTCAGAAAGAGTCAAATAAGTCCTCTGTGGTGTTGACCCACAAAGACACTTAAAAAGTGTTGAGAGTAACTCTGATGGTGATTTTGCTGTGTGCATTGCCTAATTACATCCATTATGGATGGATGTAGCTTTGGTCTGGTGGAAAGGTCATCAGGTGGTGCCGAGTCCTCATTAACTATATTAACCCTTAACCACAACACTGCAGTGACCATGTCACCGTAGTCGCCATTATGTCACATTCATTTCCCTGGCCAGAAGTTGTTTTCTTTTTGTTTTGTTTTCTCTCAGTGGAAAATTGGAAACTCCTAGGAGGACTGTCCATCTTTTTTTGAAGGCAAGCTCAAGACTTACCTTTTAGTTTGGCTTTTAATCTAATCTATTTGCTAGTTTACTACTTTTTTTCTCTCCAATCTCTTTTACTGTCTTTACTGTAGTTAGCATTTTTATAGTGTTTTTTATGTTATGCTCATTTTATGCTCTTAGATCAATATACTATTTTTAGGGTTTTTAAGGTGTCGTTTTTATCCAGCCTCTGGTGTTTTCTCACCTACGATAGCGTTTCCACAGTTCCTGCTCCTGCTCTCATGAATATTGTTTTTATTTGTTCTACATAATGAACTTTTTAGTAGTGTGTCTGTTTGTGCTTGTGTGGGTGTGTGTTGGAGGAGGGGGTGGGATGTACAGGATTGATTATTGTTCTTGATTATTCATAGGCCTACTTTTTGTATGAAAAGTGCTTTACAAATAAAGTCTGACTGATTGATTGACTGAATTGATGCAGAGGTATTTTTTTTCTCTGTATCTGTTGAAACAATAGTGAGAATATCTAGAAAATGAATATTCGCTGACCCCAGTGAATGCTTGATAGCAACGGTTGCATCTGCGCAGGGACAACAAATACAGGACTCAATAAAAACACCAAACAATCATTTCTTATCATCAACATCATCATTATTATTGATCCCACAGCGAAGAACAAAACATGTCTACATTCTGTTGGTTCACGACGTCGTTTGTTCATTCGTTTATTCCTTCGCTCGTTTCTCGACAGTCAGGCGTCCAATCAGGTTTCAGATCCTCAAACATCAGGAAGTTTCCTCCGTTTAAAGCTTTTCTACAAAAATACGACGAGTGTCGACGGCGTCAGGCCCCGATCACATCGTCGGATCAAGAAATCAACAGAAAAATACAATCAGGATATGCATACATACTTTTTAATATATAGATTTAGATCTCTCCCAGGAATAGAAGCGCTAATATATACATACACAACTGCTGTGGGGCTTATCGGGTCCAATCAATCAATGAAATGAATGAAGAGGAATCAGAATACAGCTTTCTCTGTGTCATCAGCAATTAAAAAAAAGACTTCAATCAGCTTCTGAATCAAAGAAATGCGCAAAGGTTTCTCTGAGAACAGACCAGGACCAGCTGAACAGAGACTGGACTGCATTTCCCAGCATGCAGCTGATCTCTGATGGGCAGCTTCGCAGCAGGGCCGCAGCAGCCAGGACACGAGGAAGCTGTCCGCAAATGTTTTTTTTCTTTTCTCATTGATTAATGCACAGTGCTCCGTTTTCCTACTTTAATGAACGTGTCTGCTTCAGGCGTTTATTCTGGTGGAAAATGTCTAATAATTTTTTTTTACTTTCTAAAAAGTCACATTTTAAAGCATTTGGTCTCGGTCGAAGCTGAGCGACACAACGAAAACAACATTTTAATAATAGCTCACTGCTTCTCATTCATCTACAAATGTCAGTTTTAGACCAAATGTTTACTGAGTTATTTAAAAGAATAACCAACTAATTCGATTCAGCCGTAATGAACTCCTCATGTCGTTCAGATTCCTCAAAATGTCAAGCTGAGCTCATTCCTGAGCGGAGGCTGCGGCCCTGCATCTCATCGTCAGCTTTAAGAGGCAACAGGCAGTTTGACGTCTCGGTAATTTGATCTGCGTTCGATTATTTCGCTTTCACTCACCAGCGTCGACACGGAGCCCGCGGCAGACGAACCGATTTAAGACTCGGAAAACTCAGCTGAGGACAAAAAAAGTGAACAGCGGCTCAATCAATAAAAATACGTGAGCGAAAATAGAGCCAGCTACTTCAGCCCAACCAGACTCTGCAGATAAATATTAATTCAAGGTAAAGGATTATCTCATCCCAAACAACAAAAAACTCTAGCAGTGTCCTCATTTATTAAACGCGTCAGATCCCTCGTCTGCTGAAACAGTTAAGTTTTATTGCCTGACCTTTTTAAACTACAGCCATCAGAGGCTTTCAAATAAAACATGCCGCCATGTCGGAGAGAAGAAAAACAATCACACGTCTACATTCAAAAACTGCTCATGTGTAATATGAATAAAAATATCGGATAATTAGTCAATCGGCCAAAAAAAGAATGTGTTTTAAATTTAACGCGGCAGTGAACTGAACGTTTGAAGGTTTCAGATGATATTTATTATATGTATTAAAGCGATGGCTGGTGAAATATCCGTCTCAAAGCATAAGTTTAATCCCAATAGAAGATTTAGATCGGCGCCTCGTGTTCTTTAAAGAATCGCGCAAAACTCGTACCGCCATCTAATTACATTTAAGACTTTAAACCAACCTCCAGCATTAAAAATTCACAAATGTGTTTATGGCCGTTTATAACAGTTGTGAAAAAGAAAGGCCGAACTGATCACTTTAAGGTGCAGTAATAAAAACAGATTTGCAACTGCTCCCTGATGGACGAACTGTGAAAAGAGGATTTCTGGATGTGTAACTTCACAAATATAACGATTAAAGATAAGAACGTGTCTGTGATGTGGACAGAATCGAAGCGGACTGTTTTATGTACATAATGAAAGACAATTAACATTAAGACTAAATACGTCTCTGTCAGTTACACAGGTTTAGGTCAAGTCTTCAAACATGGCGGCGTCCTGTAAATTGCATTAAGGGCCCGCGTGTGTCGACGGCCGCCGTGATCTGCTCGTCATAGCCAGCTATGCTCCCAGCAGAGACCTCGTCACGCCTCCCGAAACGTTGCCTCTTAAAGCTGCCGACAAATCGCTGCCTTCTCATCATCTTCCCCTCGTGCTAAACCAGCTAATTATTTACAGGTAAACCACACTTAACGTATTTAGTCTTCAGAGGCACCATTTGGCATCCCGGAGGCAGAAACTGTCAAAAGAGGGGGGAGTCCAAATCATCGTGCTGAAAGAACATCCGGCCTCCTCGGGTGATGCAGACGCTCTCACCGATCTGACATATTTACAGTCTAGAGACCCCGTCAATGCTCCTCTTTGAGATGACTGAAACAGAATCGTACAAACAAACAAACTGGACCAACGCTGACCCACAGCCGGCAAACTAAAACCTCCACACACCGTGGTTCAACCACACTTTGGAGCTACTGGACTGATCATCAATAAATCCCCACTCTCCTGGGAGTCTAGACCAAAAAACAAAAAAACAAAAACAAAACAAAACAAAAAAAAAAGAAGCAAATCATACACACCCAGGGGGACCGATGAGGATCTGAGACGCGCTAACTTAAACGATCGACAGTTCTAACAGTGAGGCCGAGTCACACGAAAAATCTTTATCCACAATCCAAATGAAGCGGAAAAAAAAAAAAAGAGGAAAAAGGCAAAAGAAGTTCGCTGCAGCAGCGGCAGGAAATGACAACTACATCTCCAAAATATTTAAAGCACAAATCTAAACGGCTGAAGGGAAGCAGAGCTCCGTCAAATAAAACGTGTCCCACGAGTTCCAGCGGATTAATCGGTGTGTTGCGATTTCGCTCCGTGCAGCCCGCGCCGACAACACCTTTGGGCGACGAGGGGCGCAGAACGACCCCGTCGCTCGGCCTCACTTGTGATTGGCCGGAGGGGGCAGGAGAGGGGCGGAGCGATCGTTGGTCAGGGTCCTTTTGAGCTTCACTTTTTTGATGAGGGTCAGCATATCTCCACCTCCTTCTCCTCCGCCTTCTCCTCCTCCTCCTCCTCCTCCTCCTCCCTCCTGGGGCGGCTGCTCCGGGTTCTCGTCCTGGGTGGCGGGCGGAGGAGCTGGATAGTTGGCTATTGGGCCCAGGATGGAGGGCTCCGTCTGGGCGGCGGGGACCTGGTGGTGCTGCTGCTGCTGCTGCTGCTGAACAAAGATCTGTTGGTGCTGCTGGTTGAACTGCTGCTGGTGCAGGTCTTGCTGCTGATACTGACTCTGTTGGTGCTGCTGGTTGAGCTGCTGGTTGAGCTGCTGTCGGTGCAGGTCTTGCTGCTGATACTGATCCTGCTGGTGTCTCTGGAGCAGTGGTGGCTGTTGAAACTGTTGCTGCTGATGCTGGAGCTGCTGCGGATGCCAGTGCTGTTGCTGCTGCTGCTGCAGCTGACCGCGTTGCTGCTGCATCAACTGTTGCTGGTACTGTCTCTGTTGTTGCTGCTGTTGCTGCTGTTGTTGTTTGCCGTTGCTAGGCTCTGGCAGCGGGGTGGGTACGATGGGCATGGGCACAGGGATGGGCATCTGACCCGGGACCAGCTGGTAGTACGGGGAGGAGGAGGGAGGTAGCGCGCTGAGGCTCTGTGTGGAGGTGCAGAGTTTACTGTTGTGGCCTAAACCTCCTATCCCTCCGGCGGCGGGCACGGCGAAAACGTTCTCGTCGCTCCCGCCGGTTCCTCCCAGGGCTTTGAGGGGAACCTGCGGGGTGCTGATGGGGATGGGGACCCCTCCGCTGATCGTGCCCCTGCGATACGACGGCTTGGACGACGGCTTGCGCCTGATGGTGGCCGTGTGCGACGGCAGCTGGCGGACGGAGCCGCCGCTCAGTTCGGACTCGGCCAGCAGGCTGACCGTGGAGGCGGGACGCTTGGACTGCGCGAACTCCCTGTACTGGAACCTGAGGTCGGAGTTCCTCGGGATGGTCGAGGACTTGTCAAAGTCCGACTGGCCGCCGCCGTGGGGGAGGTGGCGCAGGGAGATGGAGTCGACGTCTCCGTGGAGAGAGATGGACTCGTAGTCGACTGGAGGGGAACAGACAAAAGGGGAAATGTTGGTTTCGTTGCGATGACAGACTCAAAGCATCCCCTCATCTGAGGAACAGATGACAGGAGGAGCAGGAACATGTAATTGCATCAGTGACTCATTGATCGCGCACGCGGACCAGGGATGCATCACTGTGGAAACTCTTATCTCGCAAAAACAGAGAGCATGCAACCCAATTACTTTTAGGTCACAGACACACACAAATCCATCATAATGTTCAGGATAACGAAGTTAAAAAAAACAAAAAAAACCAAAACAAAACAAGACGAACACGTCACTTTGTGGAAATGACGTAAAAGGCACGAAATTAAAAAAGGTCAAAGACGCACGGGACGAGGGACGAAATTATAGAGAGCACAGCTGTGCCGCACGAGTCTTACGCTTCGACTGCACAGATGAATCACAGAAACAATTAACTATTTTCATGGCTCTGGAAATGTAATATCCTCGTGTCTTAAAACAAAGCTGTTAATTTGAGGCCGTCTGGTAGCTTAATGCTGACAACCATGATGATTCTGGGTGAACAGCGGTAGTGTCGTGTTAATGGAAACCGAGGTCTGTGAGTGACCAAAGATCGTTTGAGGGGGAAAGAGGCAACACTTTGTTTTTTTTCTACATAATGGTTTTCCTTCTTCATGTTATCCATCTTTGGATACAGCCTGCTGTCCTGGAACTTTTAAACATTAAATAGACTAGAAGTGTTAAATAATCCTCAAGTCTAGTTGTTGTTCTTTTGCATTTTAGGAGTTAATTCCTTCTAGTTTTATGTGATGGTGCTCTAATAGTTGAAGCTTCTGTCATGTTAAATTTGGATCACATGCAGACTAATCTCATTGCACGGTCTCATGACACCACAGTCAGATTTCTAAGAAGACGGGGCAGAGAATTACACATTTACATTTCGTTTTAACGAAAGGATGTGGTCTGAGTGATCGTCTCTGAAACGCGTCCTCAGTGTGTGCACTCGAAGCTATTTGTGATTGCATCAGTCGAGACACGTGTTAACACCAGGCCTGAACAGGGCCTCGGTCTCTGATTAATTATTCCTGGACTCTGAACGTCAATCCATTCGTCATGCTGGATGTGAGGACATGCAGCTGAACCCTGCGACTACATGGGGAGGTAAGCAGACAAGAAGGCAGACGGATAAACGGACAGGCAGTCAGAGACCTACCATAGAGGGGAGGATCTCTCTTTACAGCTGGAAGAGAAGGGAGGAAGTTTAAGCAGAGAAACACAACAGAGAACCAGAGAGGAGCTAGAGCACCAGAGAAACACTGAAGAAACTAGAACACAGTTCAGCTGAGAGGCAGCAGATTTAGTCATAGGAAATCTAAATAAAACAGGGGACACCTGAGACAGATGGACGTGGGAGGGGGGGCTGTTTTCGGTGGTGAATCTGCCTCTTTGGTTCATATCTGAACTGTGTAACCAGGCGCTCAATTACATCTTGTATGATTTAGGCTAAATGTTGGATAAAATGTGCCTTCTGAAAGCGTAGTGAATACTAATGTGAAAAGGGGAGTTGCTGCTTTGTGTGTCTCTGTACTCACCGTGTGTGTGGATGGTGTCCTCAGAGCAGGACGGGGTGGTGGTCTGGGTGCTGTAGCCGCTGGAGCAGTGCAGAGAGTCCCTGCTGCTGCTCGGGGCGCCCGAACTCAACGCACCCAACGTCAACGCCAGCTGATCCCGAGCTGAACAAGACTGAGACACAGAGAGTGGGGACAATGTTACAATGTGAATGTCTCACACCATTAAACTCCTGAGACACTGCGTCCTCATACGGGGACATAGGTTTTATTGCAGCTTATTCTGCTTCATTTAAACCCGTTGTCCTCATTAGTGGACGATGTCGTCTGCCATCTAGTGGTAGCAAAGGTTAAAACTTATTTATTTACGCTTATTAACGTGTCTAGTTTGATACGACTCACAAATTTAACACATTTCATCAACAGCAACGAGCTACAACATTGCTAATTAGCAAGTACTCGTTTGAGGACATTGAGACTTCATTGTTCGCAATTCTGCCTTTTATGTATTGTCACACATTTGGTGAATTCTTTGTAATATAAATAATGAAGTAATCCCAGTGTTCACATATGAGGACGTAGATTTTTTTCAAAAAACTACTACTTCCTGTTCAAATTTGATGCTTAGTTAGTTTTTATACATCTTATACGAAATTAAAAATGCATACGAAATAAAAGCTCGGGTCTCAGGAGGCTACATGTGTGTTGACTTTCTCTGTGTGAACAATCGCATCTGTAACCGAGCGGCTGATGTTGGAGCCAATGAATACTGAACAGCAGTTACTTTTACAGAAATCACTGCAGCAGAGAAAAAAGAGTAGAGGTCTGAGTAGATGGTGTATTGGAGGAAGAAGGAAGAACCGATCACAGAGAGCACAAGTGTTAGTTGAAAGTGTGACACTTTTAACTAACTAACAAAGGCCTCTGGTGTTGAAGAACACAAACAGAGTAGAGGCCAAGTAGAGTTCAGATGAGAGGATATTTGCTCCTCTGCTGCCCTCCTGTGGATTACGAGGATGCTGTTTTTATTAATATTCATAATTTTATTCTGACTACTGCTATTATATTTCAGAATATTGTTTTTATGAGTATTTCCTTCTTCAGTCATCAACAAAACTGTTTTGTTGTCAACTTCTTAGTACGCTGAATGTGTTTCTGGGAAGCTGTTTACTAAGACAAGCATGTTTTTGTAGTTTTTTTCATTTCTCCCTGTGCGTTACCTTCCCAGACGCAGACATGGCTCGAGCTCTTTCTCCAGGGTGTGCGAAGGCGTTGTGTGGCGGCGCCAGCAGGCCGTTCTCCCCCCCTCCAGACGCCAGCTGATTGGTGGAGCCAACCGAGTCCTGAGAGAAACAAAACAGTCACAAGTCAACCGACACGCACCGTCAGCGTGAACAGCAGCACCGATGGCTAAGTAAACAGAGTGTAATCCTGCTGAGTCATCATTCATCGTCACTTTGCGACTCATTTTCCTCCGCAGAGCGCCCGTGAAAGCAGGTATGAAGAAAAGATTTTAAATAAATGGCTCCAACACACCTCTACAATGTATCGATAGAGCAAACGAGGCATCATCCAAAACATAACGTACCTGTAAATGTGCTGCATTTAAAGCCTAACGAGGCCTGATACGTAGGCACATTATATTAGATTCATTATTACAGCAGCCACTGACAAGACGACACTGACAGTTATAACAACACCAATTTACTGGTAAAGGGGCAAGACTCGAAATTTCTGAAACAGACGGGGCATCACTGGAAAGATGCAACAAGGAGCTTGACAATAGGACGAAGGCAGCTTAAGGTTTCGAGGATGGGACGACGTGATCGCGTGTGGAAAGTCGTACATACAGCAGAGAATCGCAGCGTACACTGCTTCTTAGCTTAGGACTTGGTTCATAGTAAAGAAGAAGAAATACTTTGTAGTTCAGATGAGCGAATGTGTCAATCACTTTTTAAGCCAAACGCTTTCTGAAGCGCTGGTCAGACCTGTTATTAACAAGCGTCCCATGTGATCCCATCACAAGCGTTTACCTTAAGTAGGTGCGTTCCAATCTGATGCTAATAAGACTAGATTGACAGGTTTGGTGTACTAAACATGTACTAAAATATGTTGGATTGTTGTTACCGTGTAAAGAAATTTAAATTTGTGGAAGAAATCTGTTTGGGAAAATTTAAAAAAAAAAAATGAAAAATTTGTAATCACTCACAGATTTTGTGAGCTCCCCGTGCAGTACCTCCACGGAGCCCCTAGGGGTCGCGGACCCCCTGTTGAAGACTTATGGCTTAGGCTATAACTCAAAAGCAGGAAGCGTCCACATGCAGAGTAAGGTCACTATCAACAAAAATCTGTTTTAATTAAATTATTAAAGAAATAAAATAAAGACCGTGGTCATTAGTGAGGAAATAAAAGTCTCTCTCTGTTAAGAAAGTTCTGACAGTGATCTTTACTTTTCTACTGATCATTTCTAATAGTGGTTGTGTGTTTCTTTTTGACTCAATGAAGCAGAAACGTGCAACCATTCAAGAGGACGTCCTCAATGAGCCTTGCATGTGTTCGAGCTTTAAATTTGTTAAAAAAACAAATACGGAAAATATTCGTCACATTTGTTTTTTCTGAGGCTGAGACGAGACATTGACGACCTAAGACTAACATCTGAAGATAGAACGGAAGAACAGAGCATCTGAAGATGCATCAACCTGCTATTTATGCAGCATCCATCATGTAAGCAACCAAACTATGAGGTTAAATAAGTCTCATCTAAGCAGTTGCTGTTTTGCACTACATCGAGTTATTTTTACTGACACATTTAAACAGTCTACAGTGTAACACAAAATGAATGTCACAGTTTGACGTAATAATAATTAAAAGTTGAAGAAAAAGGAATTACTTTTGTGGACTAAAACTATGATAGAGAGAAACGGCTAAAATGTGACTAAGACTAACAAGCACTTTCATGAACCCAAGTCCTCCACCAATCTTACTGTCCAAAACATGACAGGAGTCTGGCGAGAAGTTGGGAAATATCTTAAAGATTCCTTTTCCCTTTCCTGTTTCAGCCTGATCTGGAGTAAGAGCTTTTTTCAGTCCAGGAAAAGCAGATGCAGGTTATAAATTGTGTGAATAAAAGACATTTATGGTCATAATGGGAATATCCTAACAATGGAGGAGTTGATCAGGAGAATATCTCTCACAAACATTTCTTCAGATACCTCCAGTTAAGGAGTTTTATTAGAGCAAATCAGATTCATCACATGTCCGGCCTGCCCCTGACCCTGTTGGAGAAAACTAAGAATCCCTTCGAAAAGGGCATCAACTCTGAAATTATGGTTTACTGAAAGTCTCAACTGAGTTTTCTGACGCTAAGTTCATTACCAGGAACTCAGGGGGCGTCCCGGACAGATCATGATCTTACGCCTCTACTGAAACATCCTATTAACCACCATGCTTGTTTGTTATAGTGGCCGCTTGTGTCAATGGGGAAAACCAATACAGGGTTTTAATATTTGTGTTTCATAGACCGTCTCCGTCCTTTAAGGACCTATACTGTATAACGTCCATTTGTACTCAGCGTCCCCTGAAGTTGGATTTTTTACTCAGAAACTCGTAGAATCTCCTGAGTTGAGTTACCAAGATGGCCGCCCCGTGTGTAAACAGTTGAAAACTGAATATTGTGTTTATTAGCACTTCTGATTAGTTTTTGTTGCATTATTCTGTCGTACAGACAGTATTTTTCCACATACACATGTTGAAATGCTGTTACAGTGTAATTTAAGTTTTTCGTGTGTTGGGAACTACAAGCCCATGTCACGCTAACAACTGCTAAAAAAATACAAAATTTCCTGGTAAAACCAAAACAGTGTGAAACGCCATCGTTGCGAACTGTGATTAATAGTGTCTTTTTTCTACATTTAAACTAAATAATTAAAACTTTTTATTCATTTCTGCCTTCTGTGGTCTTGCAGATTTTATCACTGTAAACAGTTCTAGTAAAAAGGTCATGAGTTGGATTTACAATTTGTGTAACTTAAATAGTCTAAATTTTTGTTAATAATCAAGAATTTTATTTAAAAAAAAAAACTTTAATTTTGCTCAAAAAATGTAAATATTGAACACACCAAGTTTCTGATAACTCAGGTGTGACGTCATTCCCAGTGTCAAATTCCACTGTCCGACGATGAATGGAACGCACCATGTATGTTAACACAATGTCTCATTTGCGTCACTTTGTTGGCCTTATGTTTAGTTTTGATTTTTAAAGTTCAAGATGATGTTGCCAGGTAACCCTAACCCTAACCCTACCCCTAACCAAAGCATTTTCATCTGAAGACTAAGTCTAATCAAAAATAGCTGCCAAAATGAACCGGTACCTGTGCTTAATGTAGACGACCTGTGAGCAGATCACTCAGGACGCATGTTAATAGCAGGTCTGAACGGGTCCAGATTAGACCCCACACAATATGCTGCACTTTTCTGTTTTAGATCTGAACCAAATATCTTTGAGGCTTCAGACCATTGCTTTTACAAAACAAGCACATTAAAGATGTAACGTTAGGTTTTTTCACTAGTTTCTGACATTTTATAGACCAGTCAGGCTTAAATAAGTGGAAACATAAAGCTTACACCATGTTTTTCCTTATCCAGACAATCATTGTGCAATGCCAGGTTTTAAGGCAGTGTCAGTTAATATTGAGGGAGGGTCAATGTGTTTTACTCAAGTCTAACTATCCATCAATCAATACTTTCTAAAATCATTGGGTAATTTAGAGGATATAGGTCAAAAAGAAAAGTTAATAGGTTCTAATAAAATCTGAAGTATAAGATAATATGTATAAGATAAGTATGTACATACAGACAAGCACAATGTATAAGAAGAGTCATAAGAGACATAAACACACTTTAAAAGACCACACCAAAAAAATTAAAAATACCATAAATACACTCGGGAAAACACTCACACAGCACCTGTCACTGTACGCATGACACAAACATTTTATGGAATGGGATCTGGTATCGGGTTTAAAAGGAGAGATTTGGAGAGAAATCCAAAATTTTATGGGATGAAACCAGAGCTGGATCTGAGATATGAGGTTTGAGCTGAAACATTTAGAGTGGAGGAAACTGGAGATGTTACAGGGGAGGGGGAGGTGGGTTCAAAGGGACAAATCCCCAGGTGTGAGCTGATGGGAAATAAAAAAAGGTAAAACGGTTGGAGGTAACGTGAGATGGACTCGGGTTCAAACCGATGGACGACAAATGGTGGAAAAAACACAGGGCGGAGCTCGGGTTGGGAGGAATGTTAATAGTTGTAGTTTTTTCTCACGGTGGTCAAATCCCTGCGGCTAACGCGGCGGCTCTGAGCGGTGTGGCGGCCATAGCCAGCTGCGTAACCGTAACGACCACGGCTGCCCTGACGACCGATGCGAGAGGGGGAGTTCCCTTCGCTGAGGGACCGCCCACTTTCATCGCAGCCAATCAGCAGATAGGGGGAGGAGCAGCGCTACACACAGGAGAGGGTTAGAGTGTGTGTGTGTGTTCTCGTACTTCTTGCTATTTTGAGGGTGAAAGGCTTTTATTTTGTAGCGTCGTGGGAACCTGATGTTTGAGAGACATGTACCTTTAAGACATTACAATGGTTTACAGTCTAGTTGAATTTAAGCTTTAAGCTAAACTGGTGGCATCACTGATGTTCAGTACATGGCCAAAAGTATGTGGACACCTGCAGCCGTCTGAACTGGGTGAACTTGTGACTCCAAAACTGCACATTACTCTGCTGCTAGTTTGGGTAAGTTGGCACCTTTTGCATCACAGATTTGATCCCATTCACCCACAAGAACCAACAACTTAAAAGTGTTGGATAGAAATATTTGCAGACCAGTCAAATTCAGCAACAACAATCAAGGAAAATCCTTTTTGGAGACCTGTGCCAGTGCGCAGGTGATGTGTTAAAACAGAAAAAGAAATTCCTGAAAAAGTTGTCGCAAACAAAAATATTTGACATCACTGAAGTAAGAAATAAGAGATCCAAACAGTCCAAAAACTATGAGGATGTGACCGGGTGACCACAAACTTTAGGCCATTTAATGTGTTATTTTTTGAAGCTCGGTGTTGGTGCATTTTAGGAGAAAACCCCAACAAACGTGCGTGTGTTACCTGGATGTGTACTCCATCCACAGCACAGCTGATAGAGTCCAAGGAGGGAACGTGTCTCACTGATCCAGACTGGTAGTTGCTATGAAACATAAACATTAAAGTTGAGAATTGATCACATAATAAATAATTTTTCTAAGAAACAAAGAGTTGATTATTTGAAACTATGCACATGTTTTTTTAGTAAAGGCTGGGAACTGTAGCAACAAACTCAAAAGTTTAACATCATTCAAAGCCTGACAAAGATTCACTAAAGAATACAGTCAACATGTGTGAAATTAGATTTAATCTTAGGCTAAGTACGATTAAACAGATCCTGAATCTGATCTGACATCTAATGCCACCTTTCAGTAAGTTGATACCAAGTTAGATCAGTGACAAAGTGACATACATAGATCTGTATTTTCTCCTTTGCTAACATCCAGGACCGAAACATGACGCTAAAACGGAAGCGCAATTCCTCAAATATCCACCAGAGGCTCCAAAGACCTAGCAAGTTATAACGTCCAGCTTTACAGCCCAAATAAACATGTTTACGAAGCAGTTTTGGTCTCTTTAGCTGTGAGGCGAGGACTTTTCTATAACTAATTTGTTTAAATAATATCAAGCTGCCCATCAACAGCTAATGTCCCTGCGGTCCACACATTTAAAATAGCCTGCACTTTTTTATTTCTTATATTTGTATGGTCTAAGACAAAACACGCTTGCACAAACCTTTCAACATGTAGTGAATACAGTGTATTTGTTTATTATCATGGAAGCAAAGCAGCAAAACGAAAAATTAGCAGGAGTGACCTTATTAGAAATGCCGTTATCGGAAGGATGTGTCAGTGCATGAACTACGAGCTACGGGTTTGTGCGTTACCTGCTGATGCTGCTCTTCCTGGACAGAGTGTTACTGGGTGAAGCTGGAGGCGTCTGATAGGTGTAGTTGAAATCGGATCCTTTCAGGTCCAGAATTACCTGAGCAAAAAAAAAAAAAAAAAAAAACTTTGCATTTCTTACGTTTCCAAGAAGACGTACCATTTTAAAAATAACACACAAGTAGTTTTCTTTCATAAAGACAGAGAAAGTGCACGTACTGGGACTAAATTCATCTAAGTATTAAACATGACAATGCATGTGAAGTAAAATGAATTATAGACAGATGTATAGATGTAAACTGAATTGCCAGTTCATTAGGTACACAAGAGAAAACGTACGCATTCTATTACACCACAGTCCTGGACTAAATCCCCTTTCATGACTGTTTCAATGTTCAGTTTATTTTGAATAAAGAACGGTGGGTGATCATTTTAGACGAAGCCACTGAACTGGATTCAGTTTTGTCAAAGTAAGAGGAACATCTGTTGGTACATCAAAATACACTTCAGTAGTTCCCCACACCGCAACATCCACAATGAAAGTATGATTTAATGAATGGCTCTCTCTTAATTATTTAAAACTAATGTTGAACCTTCATGAAGATTTAATACAGAGCTGTAACATGAGGATGAACTGGTAGGTGAGTGCAAACATTATGTGGTGATTTGTTTTCCTGCCATTAGCAATAAAAATGTAGCGCTACACCTGCCTTAACCTTGTTATCTCTGTTAGTAAAACTTGCTTTGGTTTCCTCAAGTCTCTAGAAGGTTTCTAAACTAACGCAGGAGGAGTGGAGGATACCTGCTCGCTGGCTGGTGGGAGTTTACTGGGCTCAGCTGTCAGGTTGGTCAGATCTTCCAGGATGGTCTGCAGGTGGGTCACCTCTCCTAGCATGTTGATCTCATGGTCCTACAAACACACACAAAACGATTAGTGGTATTCCAGTCTACCAGGTTTCAAGTGGGTTGAACACACACACACACACACACACACACACACACACACACACACACACACACACACACTGACCAGCACAGGCTTCAGCATGCTGACGAAGCTGCAGTAACGAGCCCTTTCCTCGATCAGCGCTCTGCACACCGCCCGCTTCTCCGTGTCCTCCAGGACGGCGTAGCGGACGTTTACATCCTGCAGCGCGCTGTCCAGCTGTCCCCGAGCTTCGTCCTTCCCTGCAATGAAACACACAGGAGGAGCTGATGTTAGGAGACACAGGTCAGGCTGAAGGGAAGAGAGACTAGGATCCACTTAGTGTTTATTTCTTTAACCGTCGGTTCTGTTGCTGCCTTCCCACGAGAAGTTCACATTCTCCTTTAGAGGCATTCAAGAGCTCGTCAGTGGAAAAGTTCACGAGTTGTGACGTACTGACTGATGTTTTTGGGTCAATAATGTTAGTCAATATACTGTGATTTAGTCAGTTACGGGTTTTCTTTTAAAATACATCTGAGGAAAACGCTGACACCATCAACAGCCTCATCCTTTCTTTTACGTTTTCTTTCCTGCATTAAGTAACACGCTCACATTGCACAAGTTCAGATTTTTTAAAGTTGACGATGAAGCCAAGTGGACATTGACTAAACGCTGATGAAATCTTTGTTCTTGACCTGAATACATACGCTGATAACAGACGGCTCGTGTGCTACAAACTGTGAGCTGCAGATGTGTATAGTCTGTATAAAAACAGGCTGCAACACAGACTGGTAGTTCAGTCAGAAACATGTTTCACTGAACTTTAATGTAAAGTTTGTATTAAACCACTACAGAACAATATAATTAATCAAGAAAACAAATAATTGGCAAATGACATCCTTCAGAGAGAGCTTAATTGTTAGTTATTTGAGTTTAATGGTAAATAAAAAGTCTTTTCATTAGGGTGCTTTAACACTAACACCTCTGGGTATTAACATAATTCAAGTAAATATTATTCTGTCAATTCAAAAAACAGCAGCAAAAAACAGCAGTCTCAGGTGTATGAGTAGGGCTGGGTTTAATAAAAAAAACAACAAAACAAAAATAAATGACTCAAACCAGTCTTCATTTCCAATGTGGATACATAAAATCCTTGAATTGATTTATAAAACATATCCCATTTAATGCATCCTCTTCTTGAAAACCTTGCTGCAATCTTGTGAGAAGACATGACAGACAAAAAAAGAAGGAAACAATCATGTGATGCCTCTCCGAGGGAGATCAGAAATGTAATCGGTCCTACCCAGAAACTACCAGCAGGGGTCAGCACAACCCAGAACAGCTGATGGAAACACACAGCACACACTGCTGAAGACCAGCTGTTTATCACACATGTGCTTCCTGACCTGTCTGTGCTCAACCGCAGTGCTTAAAAAGTAAAACAACAGTGTAAAAAAAAACATTTGATGTGTTTAATTCATAAAATATCAATTTCAACAGTTGCTGTGTTATGTCAGTCTGAACCAAAGTTTGCTGCTGAAATAATCATGAATAGATGTGAATAAAAGAAAAAAAAAATCCGGTTTAGCTTTTGAAGCCAAATTAGCAGCGATCTTTTGAAACCATGTGGGGAGACACTCACAAAAAAGTGAGCTGTAGTAGCGGTACCCCGTTGAACTGGGTTCACAGCGAACGAGGAAAGACAGACAGAGCTCAGACCTGCAGACCACCCAGCTGTGGAAAACAAAAATCACACAATGTAAAAATAAGTCCAGAACCGAAGAAGAGAGAACGGACCTCTGCCAACACAAAGGAGCTCAGGTACAACCCACAAAGCTGCAAAACTCCCACAACGGTTTGATTTTCATGGCTGTGAAGTTATTTGTAGCTCTCTTATTTTACTACATCTCACTGGGAAACTACTAAAACATATGTAAATGAGTTCAGATTAGCTTCCTCTGAACGAGCTCCGGCATCAAACAATAAAACACACGAGCGCTTTCCTGCTGCACAGTGACTACGTTTTACTACCTCGCAGTTTCTGGCTTTCACTTTAGGAATATATGAACACACGACTCCTACTTTCCAGAGAGTATTTGTACACCGTTCATGCAAAACATTATGACCACGAGCCCAACATCGGTTTGGGACCTAGCGCATTTGGAGGCTGGGTTGACACCTTGTGCTGTTTCATGTATTTTTGTGTCATTGCTACGGTCTGGTCCATTTGGGTGGCACAAGTCTAAGTAACATCCACAGGAATGACAAGTCCAAAAGATGGTCGGTGATATTTACTCCTCCTGTCGGTGGTTTTAATGTTATGGGTGTAAAAGGACCGAAACACTTTCTCCAACACCCACTGACACCGACTGTTTTAGAACCATCTAATGTTGGAAACAAATGCTCGTGACCACAAGCAAAATCTCCAGAACTGATCTCTGGGCTTATCTGTACGCTGGATTTTTTATTTTTTTCCAGCAAACGCGGTACGAACGGAACTTTGTTACAGAGAAAAAGACAAAAAAACAAAGACGTGGACAGTAAATCCTGTGAAAAACAGTTTCCACCGCCAACGCACACACTCGCACTGCAGACTTTGCGCCATGAGGTTGAACCTAAACACAGTCTGTTCACTCAGGTGTGTGTGTGTGTGTGTGTGTGTGCACTCAGAGAAGACAGAGGCTAGTTTCTACGCTGCAAACACAAACTCTAGTTTCACGTCTGGCCTCTGTGGAAACACACAGACAGGCTGCGTGTTGTTGGGACTTTGCGTCGCCGCTCACAAGAACTCGAACTCAGGAGCTCCGTCCTGCACGGAGTCGACTCATTCTCGCCGTTAGAGGTGACGCAAAGTTCAGGCGGAGCTAATTCCTACCAGCTGGGAAATATACTGTAACAGCGTCTTGTGTTAAGAACGTTTAACGTCGTAGTAAAGTCGGGGACTATTAGCCTGACAAGTTAAGACGACGCGTCCATCATCCGTCACCGACCAGATTCCTCGTAGTGAAGGGTTACTCCCAGTGTGACAGTGTGGCTCATTGCTCCTTTATTTTTGGACAACAATGGAGCTCTATTGCACGGAAGAATTAGCTAAATCAGGGTTTGGGCGCATTGTTGGTTTGGGCTTTCCCACGGGATTTGCTGACAAATCCAATTGCAGGCCTTGACCTTTAAGACTTACTTCACAATTAATCTGTCCTGGGTTCTATTCACAAGGTACAAATGTGATCGTACATGATTAAATGTATCATTGCTAAACGGAATAACTCAAGTCATTTCAGAGGTGTATATAATGTTTTATGTATGTAATACGGTTTCAGAGGTGGATGTCAGGGTGACCTGAACGGTCCTTAGTTCTGATTGATGAAGTTTATGACGCTTCTTCAACCCGACTGAAAACCTTCTGATTAGAAAGTTCAACTTAACTATTTATATGAACAACCTGGATTTAGCCCAACTTTATTACCAGCACTGAATTCCAGTCTCTTCTGATTGAGCAATTTTATTCAGATTATTAGAGAAATTCTAACATTATTTCACGTTAATCAAAAAAAAAAACAAAAAAAAAAACATCCGCTTTGAAAAAGAGAGAGAACGCCAAACACCAAAAGCTGCAGTCAGTGATCAGATGCTGTGATGCCAGTAAACAGACTGGAAGAACATCTGGTGCCTGTTAAATAATGTTTCTAATAAACAACAACTAATATCTGTCGAAGTCTGATTCATGCAGCGGTCTAGACCACCTGCGTCACACACTGATGATGTCATCAACGTCAGACCGGTGTTTCGTTTCAGGCGAGAAATGTCAAATGTTTTTGCAGAGCCCTCGGAGGCAGGTCTGGACACGAAGCCGACGCATGCGAACCCACCTGGATAGTCAAAAGAGGACATTTCTTTAACCTCCCTGCTCCTCACCCCTCCCCCCCACACCTCCCTCTTCCTATTTCCTCTTCTATCCCACCTTCCTTCAAACCCCCTCCAAATTGCAGCTCTTTCGAACTATTTTTCTTCTCTTCCTTTTGCCAACCACCAACTTTGAATGATCCACTTCTCCTTGTCCTCCTCTTTCCCTCTTTAATGTCCTCCCCGTCTGCCTGTTTTGTTTATGTCTCTCTTCAATTTAGGGCCGTAATCATCCTCAATTCATCCATCCCTTGCTCCCATCAACTCCAACCTGATCTCCTTTCATTTCCTTTCTTCTCACGGGAGGATTTTTTTTGTCTCTTCAATCTTTTCTCTTTCTTTTTTTATCATGAACCTCTGGGCTGCTCCGTCCAATGCATCATACTCTCTCTTTTTTACTGCGGCTGAGTCACGGACCAAGTATGATGCCTAACTAATCTCTCTAACTTTGGTTGTCATATCTATAAAGCCACAAAGACGAAACAAACAATCTTTGATCCCTCATTCCTGTTCATGTCATCCAATCATGATCCATTCTCATTTTGTCCCTCGTCATCTCTCCCCTTTCTTCATCTCATTGTGCGGGCAGTTAAAGCACCGCACAGGCCTAAAACAAAGATCTGAACCCAGATAAACCCGAGCCAGCTTTGCGTGACACCTTAGAAACCCAGAGCTAGACTCTCTCTCAAAGGCATAAAGTGTAACTGCAAATATCTGTTGCATCACAACAAAGAGCATACATCAGTTTCCTTGCTTTCATGTGTGAGAATAGTCGTGTTCAAGGGCTACAAAAAAAACATGGCGACCCTAGTGTGTGTGTGTGTGTGTGCGCGCGCGTGTGTGTGTGTGTGTGTGATTTCCATTCACGTAGAAGAAAGGACATCTTAATGTCTGCCTTTGTTTCCGCAACTCTCCTCCCATCTCTCTTTCTAAGTAGTTGGAGATTCCCTGTCCTGAAGTGGTTAAACACCACATAATGACAGAGTTAAAGCGCACACAGACACACACACACACACACACACACACACACACACACACACACACACACACACACACACACACACACACAGAGGCAGGCAGAATCATATGGGATGATTAGTGACACGACAGATGTTAAGTGTTATGAGGTTTTCCTGTGATTTACTACATTATAAAGGAGAATAAACTGATCTGAGAAAAGAGCGACGGAGAGAAAAACACTGTTAAGGATTTAAACGTAGAAAGGAAAAAAAAACACGAGCATCTGAGAGACGGGTAGAGTAGTAGTGACACAGCAAATTATCAACGAGCAGGAGTCTTTAAATACGACTAATCCACCAGATGACAAACAGTTTTAGGCTAAAAATAACAGGATTTTTGATAAGACCTTTTTTTTTTCCCCCTTACCACCAAAAGCTACAGCAGTTAGCCCGTCTGTCTGCTCTTACTTATTATATAGTGTCTACACACACACACACACAGAGCACACACAGTAGAGAAGGGATAATTACAACATGAAGCCCTGATTGGTGAGTGTACGGTTTTGGTAGAGGAAAAAAAAAAAAGAAGTGTGTTCTTGTGTGAGTCCGTGTCCCCTGTCATTACGTGGTGACAACACGAGGAGCTGCGGCTCCGTCTCCATCTTTGAATTTCTTTTGCTTGGTTGTTTACGAATCATTTTCCCTGAGAGAGTGTATGTAATTGTTTTTTTTTTCTACGAGTATGAACAGGGCTACAAGCGCTGCCAAGTCGACAGCCACGACCTGGTTCGCCCGTAGTTGTGTGCACAGCTTTTCCTGCGCGATGACGCATCGTTGGTGGCGTTTCGGATGCGCTCACTTTCAGTTTGATCTCCAGGTGAAGTAGTTTGGATAATCTGGCTGGCCTAGTTTTACCACTTAAACACTAAACATCTAAACTAAAGGTGGACGCTCAACATCTGTAAAACTTACCCACCAGAGAACAGCTGCATCGTAACCAGAGGAGACATTCAGACCGGCTGAACTGATTCAGTTTGCGGTCACAGTGGTTGATTAAATTGAGGAAGAAATGTGAGTAGAAGAAATGGCGCAGAAAGAGGAAAGAAAAGGACGAGAGGGAAAGAAAAAAAAAAAGAAAAAGTTTCACGTAGCAGAAAACATGTTCAGAGATGTTAAACCCACATCAGACATCACTCTGTTTACCCTGGGCGGGTCTAGCAATGAGACTTGTGATGTGTGCAAAAACTATTTCTATTTCTGTGCATTTGCGTATTGGATCTGTCGAGAGAGAGAGAGAGAGTATTTGTATAAAGGCCCAGAGGGTTTCGTTTCAGTCTTTAGCCTTTCTATGCGTTTCTGCATGAAGGAATGTGTGTTTCTGTGTAGTGTTTGGGGGTGTGTCCGTTCCGTTTCTAGCGCCTAAGGCGGTCGGAGGTCTCCTATGTTGGGCTGTCAAAGCTCTCGGCCTCTGCTCATTGGATGTCCCGGGCCAGGTGCAACCATGGCAACCGCAGGGTGTGTTCCTTTGATAGGAGGGTAGGGTGTGGCCCAGGTGTCTGCCTCGCAGTGTGCGTGGGTTTCAGTGGCAACCGTCCAACTGACAAGCCTGGGAGTCGGTTTCAGGCCTCGCGGTACGCATTCAGTTTTAGCAGCATTTAATTAGCGACGAGGCCCAGGGAGCTACAGTCCACACGCGCTGAGTATAAAATAAAATTCACATTGATTCATGTCGGCTGTTTTGTGCGCCGCAGCAAATTTTACCTTGCATTTAACAACATACAAAAATAAAAAGGTGCCCACTTGGACTGCTGACTTCAATGTGACAACCTTCTGAATACAGTTCCAATGACGCAGAGCAATCAAGAGCTATTCTGAATCAAAAGCACAGGTCCAAAGTCCCAAATATGAACCAAAGCAATGAGCAGCAGTCCCTAGTCCACGCAGGTAAGCCCTGGTCATTACCAACAAGCAACAATTCAAGTCCTAAGCTGTGAGCATTGAGTCATGACCCCCGGTGGCACCAGGACTCACAGCACAGAAGCTACTGAGTCTTAAACACCAAGAGTTTCAGTCCACACATCAACTGGGAGCCAAGCTTCTTCATCTCGTTCACTGCAGCTCAACCAGAAACAAAAGTGACCTACTTTGACAAACTAACTAGCCGACTTCCATGTGACGATCTTTCGAGATACGATCAAGACCCACATGTTGCACTGTATTGTATTGTTTTGTAAATCTTGATCGTCCACCCAGCGGCAATTGAGGTGCAGCACACAAGGCCCAGCCAGACAACACAAAAGTACACAAGTACACGCACAGGAAAACAACAATTCAATGCAGGTTGTGCAACTGCATAGTTTGTAAAACAGATTAAGAAAGAATACATAAATAGGATTCGGATTGCATAAACAGTACAAAAAATCAGACAGCTGCTTGTCGCTGCAGGGACGGCGACGCCATATATGAACCAATCTGCACCAAGCAATGAGCCACAACTCCCATGTCAGCAACAACAAGCACAATTTAAGTATGAGACCTAAATTGTGTGCATTCAGTCATAAAAAAGGTTCCCCTGCGTGTCCGCCTGGCTGTTTGTCTGAGTTTCTATAGGGCTCAAAAGGGTGATGTCACGGAAGCCAAAAACCGCAATGGACTGTGGACTTTGACTGGAAAGACTGTCTAGATTTTCACTGCTACGCTGACGACACCACCCAGCTGCACCTCAACACCTCAACTTCCAGCCCACTCCGCCCCACCGTCTCTGGTCGACCGTCTTCATGCCATAAAAGCCTGGATGTCAACTAACCTACCCCAGAGCTCACGGTCGTGGTGGCCCCTAATCTAGTGCTCCGGAAGCTGGGGGACGTCCTCATTTTCTTGGCAGCTCTCAAAATTCAAGATTCAAGATCACTTTATTGACCCCCACAGGGAAATTGTTTTGTCTAAGAGTAGAACATATATGAACCCGACATGGACATAAGAATAAGAGTCACAATAAAATAAAATAATCTTAAGAATAGAATAAGGTAGTTAGAAATACAAAAAATATATATACAGTCCAATCTACATGGGATATACAAGCATTTATGTACAGGCATTAGATATACAGACATTTTAAAGTGTCTCAGTCTTTGACGCTAGACTATGAAGAGGAATAAGAAGTTTTGACGTTACAGATATGTGGCTTTGATTTATGGCAGACATAAAATAAATAATTACAAAAGGGGCTTGGGCTTGGTTGCTGCCCAGTGCCAATCCAATAAAAAACGCCTAGATCGACCGATACTGATTCTTAGTCTCTATGGTTGTGGTCCATTCCAGCAAGCTAGAGTCCATAAAATGACTCACAGTAAAAAAAGGTTTCTTCAATAATATGTCTTGGGCAGAGACAGTTTCAATCCACATGTAAATTGTAAAATCCATTAAGAGTCGGGTCCTTTTTTTTGTGTGATGCAGTACTAATAAGATTTTTTAAAAAAAATTAAAAAATGACACAAACTTTGACAAAATAACTCTTGATGCCCATGTGACATTTGTCTGGAAACAGTTCAAGTAACTCAGAGTAATCGTGAACTGTCCTAAATCACATCCAACACAGGAAAGCAAATCATAACGCAACAACTCCCAGGTCAAGACCGAAACGTTCCTGCAAGTAGCAAAGGTCTGCGTTGGTCAAGGCTAAATAGTCACAAATGTGATTGGCTGCTGGGAAGTTGATTCAAAGTATAACTTTGTTTTTCCATCAGCAGGAGTCAAAAAGAAGTAAAGCCGAAACCAGAGAACCCCGGTGTATGATCTAAGTCCACATATTATTAATAGTCTGTACGCACCACACCTGGACTCTCACTTGTTAACTAGACTGGCGTTCACTGCTCACATGGTTTCATTTCACTCCGCTGCAACACCCTTCAGTCCTGACCAAGTTAAAGCTCTTTAGTATTTTGCAAATTAAATACATCTCTGTTGCTTTTCGGTTCCTGGCTCTTTGGTTGGAAACCGCTGGTGCAGAGTATGATCTAATTTGTGATCTCATGCCATTGTTTCATTCCTTTTTAGGAAACTCTTGTCACCACATTGGAAAATGGGTCATGTTACTCATTTTTGGTGTATTTATATTATTCTATCCCCGCACTCAACAAGTCCTTTACTGGAGATGAAATGTTCAGCTTAGGAAAATAAGATGTAAAATATTTTTCACCTGAACAAAACACACTCGCGGGTTGATCCGTGAAAAAAAAAAGTCTATGAGGCAGAGACCTGTCTAAAAACAAAGCTGTATACTCATAGATGTGGTGGTTATCTTGGCAAAAAATATCTTTCAGGAGGATTAGTATCTTCCCTGGAGGCACGAGGTGACTGACAGAGGGCAAGGCATAACATAATGCAGCGGAGATCTGAAAACACTTAGCACAATGAGAACAGGATCAAACAGACTCCGACTGTTGACTGTGGCGGATTATCTCACTCCGTGCATGAAGGTTTTCATGTTCAGCCAGTGGCTGCTTCTTCATCTCAAGTAAATAGACGGTCATATTTGTCTCACCGACATCCTGGTGTCAGTGTTTGCGTTCACTTTAGAAGTTACTTTTATTGTTTCCGATTTAACTTTTTTGTTTATTGGTTGGTTTGATGTATTATCCATTAAGGACGAGGGGAAACTTAATAGCCGTCATATTACTAAACGTAGACATCAGTCACTTTAAAGGAAGTTTTTAACAGATTTAACAATTTAACCTGTTTGGTGTTAGTCTCAAGGCGATGATGATGATCCTCCTTACCTTTCTTCACCTTCTTCTGCAGTTTGATGGTGTCTGATGATTTCTTCTTGATGTCGGCTCTGGCCTTCTTGTACTCTGAATGATGAAAAAGTAAATAAATAAAAAGGTGATGGAGCGTTGGTGGCTGCTGAGGTCCTGTGTAAGTGTGCATGTGTTTATTAGCATGCTGGAATACCTTTGGCGTGGTCTTTGTCCAGCTGACTGGCCATCTTCTTCCACTCCTCCATTTTCAACTCCAGGGGAGTGATGAGACTTTCTGAGAGAGCTCTGAGAGGGGGGAAAAAAAATTCATGTGCACTTTGCTTTACTGCCTTTTCCGAAATTGTTGAAATGATCAACGTTTCTGTGAGTATGGGATTCGAACCAGCAGTCAGGGGCTGAACAACGTATTTTATTTAAGTGTGTTGTGCCAAATCTACGCTGACATCTCATGATCGAAAAGCTCGAAGCCGAATAAAAAGAGATTTGCAAGCTCAAAAACAGTTTTCCAGATCACATTTTACAAGGTTAGAAACCTGGAAAACAAGCAAATACTCAAGGGACGAATTTGATACGTCAGAGGAAACACTGTGAAAGGAGCGCGGCAGCTGTGGAGAAGCTCAAAACAAGTGCTCTTTAAACTTGAGTGTTATTTCTGTAGTTGTAGACATCAGCGGGGCTTCCATTTGACGCTTTTACGCACTAGTGTTGTGTTGGTTCAGTTCAAGATACAACAGCACGCAAGCAATAGAAGTGTGTCACGAGTCCCTGGTTCAACCATTTTCTAATAATTATTTATTTGAACGTGAAGAGTTTTAGGGTACATTTTTGTTTCTAGACCAAATCACGGATTCAGAAAACTGTAGAGATGATGATTTACATTCACGGCAGAATAACAAAGAGGGCGGCTGAGTGTTTACGTCGAGCGTGTGCATGTGTGATTACAGGCAGAACGTGTGATTCACAGGCTGACAGCTTCTCCGGTGACGGCCGGCGGTAATGACAGGGAAGCGGCTGCGACAGTGACGACGAGCGGAAAAATCAGGACGAGGCGTAACTCTGCACGGCCCCCCGGGGCGTCCTGTGCGCCACCGCATGTGCCAGCTGAGAATAATGTGCCTTCTGCCGGTGTCTGCGCGTGCGTCTTTCTTACGTGGTGAAGAGCTTGAGCTTGGACTCGATGCTGCGGTGTCTCATGCACATCCTGGTCAGCGCCGAGCCGATGTCCTTGGTGGCACCTGCGGCGATCAGAACAGAATATGGCTTTTATTTTGGAAAAAAAATAATAATATATATATAACAATATATGATATAGGTGACAATAAGTAACATTCGAGAAAAACTCTTGTTTGGAGAACTCAAACTTTGAAATAAAAAGTCAGCTGATGATTTTAACAGAAAGAAACGAAAGAAACACTTTAGTATTTTTAGTTTAACAGCACCACAAACTACACCCTCTGAAATGATCAATGAGCTGAATCACCTCCTGTTTAGAGCAGGACTGTTATAGTGACAACAGCGGATGGATTTTCACCAGTGCACCTAACGCATGTGCCATCGTTGCCTCATAAAGTTGCATTACGGTGTCAGGCCTGTTAAGATCTCATGACGGGTGTTGTACAAAGTGTTGAAACAAGAGGTGTGTGCGAGTCTCGTTAAGTCAATTAATTATGTAAGAAAGAGACCACCACCTTTCACAACCAAGCTCGGTCTGGCATGATGTTACAATATCAAGTTACACAGACACACCGACACACAGACACGCACAGAGGATTCAGCCAGGAGCCATGACAAAACAAAAAAACACTGTCTAACAACACTCTGGGAGATAATGATAGGCGTTGCGTGCACACAAGCACATTATAGCATCTCCGCACGTAGTCACGGGCTGAGGCAACGCGACTCCGTAGCGAGCGCCTCCGTCACTCTCTTCGGGTGGAAAAGTGACGTCCAGGTGTCATCAAAGACAAAAATTTAAAGGAGTTTTAGACTTTAGAAATTTTAGAGCTGCAGTGCTCGACTTTACGCGTAAAAGGTTTTTCGTGTTCAAATCAGACAAATTCATACAATGCTAATATATAAGCTAATTAAGCCAAGCTAAGCAGCAGGTAATTGAATCAGCAGCCACTGGCAATGACTTATTTTGAGGGAAGCAATTGTGTCGACGGAAACAAATTATAGCAACTATTAGTGCGAAAAAGGTTCACTCCAAAACAGAGTCGATCTCCATAGACCTCCACGTTAAAACATCCAACTTAACAGCAGAACGAACCATTTACACAATATCATTTCCGCTCACGTACAGCAGCTAGGAGTATTATGGAAAAACATAGGGAACATCCTGTCTCAACTGATGCATCACTTAAGAAAGAAACACTGGAAGGAAAAATTTAGTGACGGACTTATAGTTTCTATAGTTTCTCTTTTAATTTCAGAAAACAATTCTGAACATGAGACTGGGATTTTTCTGAGCTGGTCAGCGTCAAGTCACGTGCATGAGTTGACAGTGTTTGTGTAATGACACATAACACCGTAGTGAAAGTTCTGGTCTGCAGCGTTCAACAAGCAGCAAGTTCCAAAAGGCTGCAGTTCCTCAAATGTCCACTAGAGGCCTAAAAGGGGAGTCGATCACCATTGGTGTTAAAATGTTCAACTCCACAGCAGAAATAACATGTTTACTGTTTTTATAGCTGTCCATTCACGACAAATGTACCTTCAATCATGCTCTATGATGTCTTTGACTATTTTTGAATTAGAAGCTAGATGGAGTCAGGCACCGAGAGCCTGGAGACACTGCACGGAGCTTCAAAACCATCACACTTTATCCATATTTTTACTCAAGCTTTTCCTCTTTCGTGTCAGCCCCCTCTTGCTGTACAACATTACCAGATAAAGTTAAACTGAACCGTTTTCTAGTGATACGTCCCTCCGCACCCCCACCGGCCTTGAAATGGCAGTGCTGGTGTCTTTGAAGATTTTCATCAGGCGGAGAAAAAAAAAATCTTCACATATTTTCGGAACATTTGGGAGGTCACGCAAATGTTGACACAGACAGGCAGAGAAGGACTTGAGGAAAGGAGCTGCATCAGTTCCACACTGAGTCCTCTGTCAACCTCAAACCCACACACAGCCGAGCCGCTCATAATGGTTTCTTTGTGGCCCTG
The DNA here is from genome assembly GCF_022458985.1 of Mugil cephalus. Taxonomy (NCBI): domain Eukaryota; kingdom Metazoa; phylum Chordata; class Actinopteri; order Mugiliformes; family Mugilidae; genus Mugil; species Mugil cephalus. The sequence continues at coordinate 15,701,324 of NC_061773.1, read as the reverse complement.
GGCCCGTACGTGGAGACTACACTTCCTGTCCAATAGAAGCAAAGCAACTTGGTGCCTAACGCAGCTGTCTACAGCGCTGTGCGCCTTATTGGTTAAATTTAATGTGAAATCAATGAATCAATTGTGTTTGTGAGTCACATATACTACATTCCCTCTTCTGCGCACCCCAGAAAACGACACATTTCCTCCAAAAGCCTGATGTAATGTGACTAATCTACACAATATTAGTTATTGAAAAGAGAAGAAATATTTTGCCGAGTTTAAATTATTTAAATTATTATAAATTCGGGCTGATGGACTGCCAGCAATTTAAAATGTCCGAATGGGCTCTGGGAAATAACGATGAGGGGCACTTTTCCTCAAGCATTTTTAATATTTCCAAGAACCAAACAGCTGATTATTGATGACACTAATAAGAGCTGCAGCTCCAGACAAAATCTGCAATTTCAGCTTCATTCTGTGACATTTCACGCACGTCTCTCAGCTCCACTGCGATGGAAGTGAAACAGCGGAGTCACGCCGAAGATTTACACGCTGAGTCACGTCGTTTGAATATCTAAATCCGAAAGCTGCGCGGGGAGGAAGCGGGCGGCCGCGCACGCATGCAATCACGCAACGCGCGCACGCAATCGAGAGCTGAGTCACGGCTGACATCCACGAATCCCTCTTCATGCCGCGCACGCTTTAAAGCAGCAGACGCTTCGTCTTCTTTCTCCCTGTTGATTTCAGCAGCACCTCTCGACCATTACATCTGCCTCCTCTATTTACTTGTCTTCTACCCGTCCTTCTCATCTTCTCTCACCCCTCCTCCTCCTCTCTCTCTCTCCATTCTGCACGACTATTCAGAAAGACTTATTATTAGCCACACACACACACTCAGGTACGAGGTTAATTGTTAAGGTGTGGCGAGGTGTGTTTTGTTTGTTTTTTTTTTTTTTTTTGCCCTCTCTGTTGAACCTCCAGCTATGAACTCAGAGAACATTTAAGTCTCCAGTGTTGTGGTCAAAGATTTAACACCTTAATGCAGCTGAAGCAGACGTTTCAAAAGTCTGACGCGCAATGTTTGAAACCATCGTCTGGCTTGACGCGAGTGTCTCATTTCAACCAATTAAAATCACACTCGGAATGTGTCGCTTTAACGCTGCCGCTGGTTCCAGAGACGTGTCGTGTTTCCGCAGCGTTTCACCTCTAGTTCCACATCTTGCGTACGTCGTTTTTAAAAGCAGGGCCGGACATTGCTGTCCACTTCCTAAAACCATTAGGTCTCGATTTGATTCAGTACGACGTCGATTCATTTAGAGGTTTTGGTTTCGAGGCCATTTTGCTCGTGTGGTTTCGTGAGATTTGTCACGTATAACCACTCTCATGTGACTGCAGCCCGATTCCTAACGAAAGTGTGCGAGAAAAAGTGTGTAGTTGATAAATAAATAAACAAATAATGTGATGTATTCATGAGTCAGAGTTAAATGTTTTAAATCAAGAACCGTTTGAATCGGAAAACTGTTTTTTTTCAGAACCAGCTCTACTCTGTAATCAATTTATTTTAATTCATTTTAACGAAATTATAGTTTCGTTTTTTTATTGCAAATTAAGCGCAGCAACACAAAAATAACACATGTTGTGATAAACCAGAATTGTCCTCTCCAGTTGCATGTTTCTCTTATATTTCCCTCAGACGTGCCATGAAATCTTCAAGTCTCAGGGTGTGATTTAACATTCACCAACACATGAATTACAACACAACCTGTGTGTGTGCGTGTGCACATTGTGGTGCCAGGTATTGAACACCGTAGGCGTTCTTTGCACTTGTGTTCAGACACGTCTGGTGGAGTTCAGCGTGCAGCAGAGATGACTTCGGAAAAATGCGGCCTGACAAGATCAGACAGACTCGGTGTGGGAGTGAGTTTGTTTTTGATTCTCACATTTTGTTTCGTGCTGCTTATTCACAGCTGATGAAGCCTGATTAAACGATTGGCTTTTAATTATGACACAACTGCAGAGCTGTGTATATATTTAACCTACAAATACGATGCATGGAGACCTGAACACTGCAGCAACGTGTTATTAGTCACCATCTCCTTTTGAAAGTGTGGACATCAAACACTGACCCCATTCACATCAACCAGAACATTATGACCACCTGCTTAATATTGTGTCTTCTTTTTACCACTGGTCGAGGCCTGGACTCCTCTAGAGTCCATGGATCGGGCTTTGTTTGTGCAGAACATCCAACAGATGCTGGACTGACATCTGAAAGAGGCCACTGGCAGGATATCATTTCAGTGAAAGGGTGGACACGGACTCCAGCAATGTTTAGGTAGGTGGTACGTGTCAAAGTAACATCCATATGAGTGGCAGGGTCCAAAGGTTCCCAGAAGATGATCAACCAAAGCATCACTCTGGTGGCTTGGGTTCTTCCCACAGTGCATTCATCAAACCAGACCACCTTCTCCCATCGCTCCATGGTTCAGTTCTGATTTCTCATCAGTGGACAGTGGTCAGCGTGGACACCCTGACTGGTCTGCAGCCCCAAACAAAACTAACACTGTGATCCACTGCGTGTTGTGGCTCCTCTCTGTCAGAACCAGCATCAGCATCTTCAGCAGCTCGTCTGTTGCATCGGACCACACAGGTCAGTCTTCTCAATCAGTACGTTTATAAGCACGTGAAACAAAAACCTAATTATTGCCTTAATCCACTTTAACTGGACAACTTAAGTGCATGTAAACACGTTACTCCCAATTTCTCCTTATCTGATTACGACGCCCAGATGATGCGATTGGATACTTTCTCTGGTATGTATACGCTTAATCTGACTTTTATCTGGAGAACGCATGTGTGCGTGCTCTACAACCACTGCCGCTGGCGTATGACCCCGGAACAAAAACATCCAAGAAAGACGGTCGCAGAAGTAGAAGGTCAACAGATCTGGTAGAAGAAGCACCTGAGGGATAGCGGCATCTTATCTGCACCATAAGTAGCGTGAACATTACATACGAGATTAAAAAAAGCTGAAAGCTATTGTTTTAAATGCTGGTTTGTCGCATGAACAACTCTTGTTTATCATGTGGCGTAATAGGTCAACCAGAAAGGGGGCCGTACTAACATGGTATCAAACCGCTGACGAGACACATATCGCCACCTAGTGTGGAGGAGGAGGACATGTTCCCGTCAGTTATTTGATTTTTCTCAGCTGCATGTAAACTGGGAAAAGAACTGTAGTCAGAAGGTTGAATTTCGAGCATAGTTCGATTAAGCTGTGCGTGTAAACGCACTGAGTCCATGATCGTGTCTTTGTTCTCCTTCCTTGAATCACTTTTAATAGTGTAGGAGCACTGTAGACCAGGAACAACCCACAAGAGCTGCAGGTTTGAAGATGCTCTAACCCAACTTTGAGAACAAAATATTCACTTGCTGCCTGTGAAGTGCTATGATAACCAGGTAATGTGTTAGATAGATGTGTTAGAAATAAAACAGTGAAAGAAGCTGGGAAGTTTGTTTTTCCGCAGCTTTAATAACAAAACTGAATTACGGCTACCAAGCTGCCAAAATTGATTCCAGCATAATTTCAAACCGGACAAGTCATTGATTTGTTACCTCTATGTTTCTGTCTGTCCCGGAAAATTCGCCTAGGATATGAAATGTGAACTCAGTCATGAACTTCCCCGGGTGGAAAATGAAAAGCTACTCCAGTCATTTATAATTTCCCTCCATTTCCCAGGGACAGAGAGGGAACTGTTCACCCTCCTCCTAAACCCAGATTTTCCAGCTTCGCGCTCCTCCTCGCAGCTCATAATGTGGCCCTTTCAGAAAAGCCTGCCAGTACGTGTGAATTAGTCCCCGTTGTTTCTTCTACTCGCAGGTTGTTCCACAAAGACTAGTTTTCGGTGTTTTCTTTTGCTCTGGCGTCACTCTGATTCAGTGACCGTCGGGAGAAAAAAAAAAAGAAAAAACGCTGCTGAGCTTTTACAAAGTTACCGTCCGGATTGAAACTGCGCAGATATCACTGTGCGTGCATCAGCTCCCATCTCGCACGCTCAACCACCATCCCTCTCACTTTATATCGATTCGGCTGATTGATTACATGACCGGCCGACCAGTCCATCAGTCAGCCAGTCAGCCAGTCAACCGCCTCTTCACCTCTGCAATCTTTCAGCAAACAAACGCACACAGAGAGCTGACCTCAGGAAACCTCTCTTAGAAACAGTTGGGACTCAGTTGGTCGTCTTGTGATCTGTGTGCACATTCGTGTGTGTGTGTGTGTGTCTGTGTGCTTTGAAAGCCCCATGATGCCGCAGACGTCAACAGTTCCTCGGTTGCCAGGGGAAACCGGTCATGTGGAGAAGAGACAAGAGAAACCTGCTTTGAATATCAGCTGATTGTGAGCAAATTTCAGCCGAACCTGACACTGTGCTTATCGTCAATATTACACACACACACACACAGACACACATTTCTGCACATATCTACAACTATTTATGATGCCGTGAGTGTGAACAGGAGAGAGAGGACGGACGATCACAGCTACGAGGCAGCGCGGAGGCTACGTCTCAGTTTACCGAATTATAACAAAATGAAGTCACATGCGATTTGATTTGGTGTAAACCGACAAACAAACGCAGTCGAGAGAAAGAGCCGACATCAGCCGCTGAGAGCAGGGAAAGAGAACCTCGCACCTTCTGTTCATGGACACTGATTGATCGGGTGTCAGTCTTTGTAAATCAATTAATGGTTCAATGAGTCCTAGAAAGGCGTTAAAAGACTCCAGAACTATATCTTCCTGATGAGATTCTTAGTATGAATGATAGAGGTGTACATGAACGCACCATTTCCTCCTAAACCTAATTAGGCTGATTCTGTTTACATGGACGCTAAATGAAATGGTCCGATCGGATGTGTGTGTCCATCCGCCGCTACTGGACGTTACTGGTGAACTTCTTCTGCGGGAAACACAGTAGAAGGAGTTTTTTCTGCAACGCTATCTCCAACAACAGATTAACTCTGTAGAATAAGACGATGGAGATGGAGCCACATGTGCAGCGTTGCTATCCACATGGATTACACATGGAAACCTTTCTCCAACTAACACTTGTCCCAAACCAGAGAGAACCCAGCAGATCAAATGTTTACATGGCCATTAGGAGGTAAAAGATGCGTTCAATTTGTACTCAGAAGACAGAATTTCTGAGTCCCGAGTTGCAATTCTCAACTGGAACGCCCCCGAAGTCGTATTTTTTACTCAGAAAGTCGCACAATCCTCACTACCCCGAGTTGAGGTAGCAATATGGCCGCCCTGTGTGTAAACAATAATTACAAGCTCCTGTAATATTCCGTTTATTAGAACTTCTCATTGGTTTCTGTTGCATTAAATTGACTGTACAGACAGTATTTTTCGACATACATATGTTAAAAATGCTGTTACAGTGCATATATGGGACCTACAAGCCCATGACTTGTTAACAATGGCTAATAAATAGCCTGGTAAAACCAAAACACCAAACACCATGGCAGCAAACTATAATTAATAGTGTATTTTTTTCACATTTAACGATTAAAAACAATATTTTTATAAATTTCTGCCCGGTGTGGTCTTGTAAATTTCATCACTGTAAATAATTTAATAGTAAAAGTCTCATGAGTGGGTTCAACTTATCTGTTTGATTTACAATTTGTGTTAAATAGCCCGTATTTACTTTAACATTACAGCAATAACATCAAGAACTTTTTAAAAGCTTTAATTTCACTATGCACTCAAAAAAAAAAAAATGTAATTATTGAACCCACCAACTTATATTGGGATAAGGGAAGCGCTTTCATGGACGCGGCCATCTAGTTTTTCTGACTTCTGTAACTGGAACACCGATAACTCCAGTGTGATGTTATTCCCAGCGCCTCTGAGGTAAAAGCAACGCACTTATAGTCCTATCAATAGAAGGAGAATCTTTTGTGGGTATTATCTACTTGTGTGGGTTCGTATTAGACGCCTTAACTGCGTTTCGCATCGGTGGCATCTGTGTTGACACAACACGAGATTACTAGCAGTGTCTACTTGCACGCTCATAAACAACAATTTAAAGTCAGCTGACGCGGAAACGTGGTTCGAGAGGCTCCCACACCGGGCGACTTCGACACCAGGTTAACTACCGACACGTCTCTGAGCGAGGAGCTGGGAAGCCGGCTGGCCTCCTGTCAGTTTGTCCCGTACATTTTGAAAACACAGAGCTCGCAGAAAGACGAGAACATGGGCATTACCGGGGAAACCAACCACAGAGGACGCGCTCAGACCCACCAGACCGGTTCTGACATACAGTGTCGCCTGCGGGCGTTAACAGGGGTTGAAAGGGGGGGAAAAAAAACTATTACATTTTTTTTTGCCTGGTGTCAAGACTTGTCAACACCAGGAGTATGAGCGCTGGTAGAAATGTAGAGGAGAGGCAGCTTGTAGCCTCCTGAAAGTCAGCTGCTGCATTTCACTTTTGTTGGTCTCTCTCTCTCTCGTACTCAGAAGCCGAGGATAGACTCTGGAGAGAATGGAGGAGGAGGAGACAGCTGTCAAAACACTCTACATACACTCTCTCTCACACTCACACACACACACACACACACAGATCAGTGGAATGTGCTCGATCAACACACAAAGCGGTGCGTAAAGGCCACATTAGCTTTGCGTTGAAGTAACTGCTAACAGATGTCAACAGTCCTGCGTTAAATCAAAACTATTCCTGATCCTCCAACAAATACCTCTTGTTTAAAGCCGAACTGGAGTGTGTGAGATACGTTCAAGGCCGATGGGAAGAACCAGCTATCAAAGAGTCAAGCCAGTTATCTTTACATTCGTGGATCGCCAGATCACACTGTGCACAGGGTTCATGAACTTTTTGGTATTTAAAGTTTAATCTCTTTGAAAATCTGATTTTCATTAAAAAAAAAAAGAATTAAGATCTTATTGAATCGTGGACTCTGTTTTATTTTGAAATAAATAACCAGATCTTCTAACTCTGTGCGTAACCAACTATGCTCGCTACATGAAGCTGTCAAGCTCACTCCATTTGTCATGTGCACGAAAAGCGGTAGTTTTTGTTGGAGAAGAAGAAGAAGGCGATGGAGAAGAAGTCGTTTAGGGCAGTCTATGATTTTTGTGGCTTTCTTCAACAGACTTCCATTGTCAAAACTGACCACGGACGTGGCTTTGGAACAATTTCAGATCTGAACATAATGTTCTGTGCCTGTGTAGGATACTTCCTGTTTCACTGGATTCAATACGTTGAATTTCATTTTTGATTTGTTGCACTTTGATTTTTTTAAAATAACTTTCTTAAATAACTTTTTCATTTTAGATCCTAGAATAAAACAGATGTTTCTTTTTTTTTATTTATTTTGAATTTAAAAATCAAAATCAAATGACATTTGTTTTTCCAGTTTTCGCTTCTGGTTTTAAACTTGAAATGCTAGAAGAAGAAAAAAATGCGCGGACCCATGAGGTGCTTAAATCCGATAAATGAGTTGTTTACATCCATGTTTACTCATTTGCAATAGTCTTCATCCCTGCCTTTGTCTGTTGCGCTGCTGCTTGTCCTGGCAGGTTGTGACCAGTTATCAGTGGAAATTGCGTGACACCACTGGCAACATGCACAAGATCAACAAGGACCTCCTCATAGGAAAGACGACACTCTGCAGCAACCCAACAAGTTGTCAAAAAAAACAAACAATCGGGTCACGGTATGACTCTGGATTTCAGTTGCAGACTCATGCATAAAACTCAACGGTGGGCTAAAATGCCTTTCGGCAACGTGAAGTGGGTTGAAGTTCATCCCAGCCACTGGGAGAGACTTCCCCAAACATTTACAGCGAGAAACATCGCCCGCGGCTTCGGCATTTTCTTTTCAAATAGGAACAATCGACAACGCGAAGAGCTAGCGTCCATAAATGCCGGGATATGTTCATGAACACTAGCGACCAACAGGCAGCTACAAGGAGACGGACGACACATCTGTTAAAATGATAGACAGTCCGCAAGGTGCTGTAAACAGAACCACCAGTTGGTTCGATAAATTTGAGTGTAGCTCATTTTTGCTGTGATTCAACAGATATTTTATCTTGCTTACAGACCAGCGAAAGAAAACAGGGTACGTTTCCAAGAACCGGTCTTCCAAAGTCTTCATTTGTTCAGTCAACGCTCTAAAACTGAAGTTTAATCAATTTTCATTGAATGGAAGGAAAGAAGGGGGGGGGGTGTAACCCAATAACGCAGGAAGTTTAGATAATAAAGAACATAAAAGGTTTAATTAGTTCCAAACAGCGGTGCTTATCTGTCAGCTGATTGATTCATTCCTTAGCAGTTGTGCACCACGTTATCTGTGACCTTTGAAATCTTTATTGAAAGTCGCTCGGGATATTTTGAAACTTTCGGCACGGATCTCCCTCTAAAGGCTTCGGATCAATTCACTGTCGACCCACAAAGGATTACGCAACAGTTCATTTATGAGCCGTGTGGCACAAAGGAAGGGGTGTGTCAGGGGGTTCTGGACATTTTTTATTTATTTTTTTATTACACTGACAATAATGTTCTTTGTCTGCAGCAGCTTTCACTTTCCTCTCTGCGAAACACACAAACACAAATACTCCTGATGAAACTTAAATCTTAGAAGTAAAAATGTTTTTTTTTTTTTAACCAGCCCAACGAATCTTTACAGGGAAACCTTTCTCGATTCCTACGCAGACACATCCACAATGGGCAGGCAGGTGTGGCCTAAGGTCATTTCCTTCAGGACAAACTAAAACTAAACTGAAAGACTAAACAGACATATGACTTCTCGGAGGCTTTTCTAGATTTTTGTGCGGACTGCTCTCTGTGGATGCCCACAGTCACCGTACAGTATGTCTTGTGACATGAGATGCATTACAGTACCTTATGACACCACGCTGGTGAAACATTCGGCCTTTATGCTCCAGGTGATGTCATGTGCTGTGAAATGTGATCTGCGGCTGCTCATTTCAAATCTGTATTAAAAGCACTGTGCTGCTATTCATACAGTCACACAGCTCCCCCTCTATGAGTCTTATTTTTTCGCTAAAATACGGCAGAGCAGGTCTGCCGAGGCTTCCACGGAGGGGAGTGGCCATGATTTTCGCTCCCACACACACCCACCCACATGTTACTGGATTTCCTTTAAATACCAACCGACTTCTGCGTTACATAATCACACCAGCAGCTGGCTGTGTGTGTGTGTTACCAAAGCCCCTCCGCGCAGGCGCTGCAGCCCTGAGAGCACCTCGGTGGGCCGCCGTCCGTGCATTAAACCGGGCTGCACTCTGGGATTAACGCTGATGTTTTATTCGCAGGAAAGAAGATAATCTGTTTATGCTCGAAGTGGGCCCGAAATAAAAGTGTCCCTTGTCAGTTTACTAATGTGGCAAAGGCAAAAAAAACATAAACACGCGCACGCATTAAAATGCACCTCTGTCCACACACACAGCCTCTGGGCTCAAATGAAGGAGAACATCAATGCATCTTTGTGGCGGTTTGCGCTCCAGACGTGCCCATAAAGATGTAATATATTCCAGAGCCCAGACTCCAGGACGATCAGTAAAGCCGCCTGCAAGCCCAGGCCTTATCACCTGACACCAGTGTGCAACCTCGCTAATGCGCTTAAGGCTAAATGGGAGCAATTGCCTGCTGCCAGGTTCCAAAATCTGGTGGAAAGTCTTCCCAGAAGAAGGAAAACTGTAAAAGCAGATAAAATATTTAAACGGACGTCCTGATTTTACACATCAAAGTCTATCTCGGGGAAGCGCTACCAGATCTGCGAAAACCAGAAAACCAGCGTGGGCTTCGAGAAAAGCTGATAAAGAGCAAGTGGTGTGATCTGGTCTGGGCTGGGGATGAAGACTGCGACTTTGGAAACGAACACGATTTTATCGATTAATGCGGTTATTCTTTAACTTTTACTGACTTCTACTGCGTTTATTTTCCACAGACAAACACGAAATGGCAGCAGGAGGGTGGGAGTATGTTCGGGTTCGATTTTCCAATAACAATACATAAAAATATTTATTCTAGTATATAGATCGGCATACGCAGGACGGTCAGTATGCAAACACATAAAGACATTTACATACTGTATCCAGATAAATGTACACATATCATAATGGTTTCTTCATTATTTTTTAAAAGGAGAAATAAATTCATCAAGCACTGGGACGCGGTGACCAGAACCTCGCTGCTCAAATGTACATTTGCCGCTACTACAACTCAACAGAGCCACCAAGTATTCAGGTAAACAGGAAGTGACGGTGAAGCTACAAGAATCCATTGTAGGTGACGGCAATGGCAAGAGAGAAAAATAAAAGAGACAATCTCCTCACTGAGCTCATATAAAAGCTTCTCATACAGACATATGAGGCAAACACATAGTTCACCCGACACTTTGATCAAGGAAACACCGTCCATCGCTTTGGTTCCTACCACCAGACCCACCGCGCGGACACGCTAGCCGAACAGACAGGGCGGTGACAGCAGGGACAGCTAGCTACGTCCATACAAACGCAGTATTGTAATGTTTCTCGTGTTTCACTCGGGAACGTTTGAAATGTGGTAGGACGCATGAGTACCGGGTGGTTACCTAGGCAACAAGAGTCTGGAACATCATCTAGCGACCAACTCGTCAGCTGTATGCGGACGAGGATGAAGGACGCCAGGAATCAAAAAACATGATATATCTGGTTCTGAGAGAGTGTTAAATAAACAGTAAAGTGCTCTATAATGTCGGTTCAGAAATACCTGTTCGGCTCCTATATGTGGGTGTAATGTGTGCAGTGGACACTATATACGAAAGCAAACAGGAGACTGCACTGTACTTTGACAGTGTGAGAGCTAACACCGGGTGAAACTAGGGTTCACTGTCGCTCCAGAGTAAAAAGGAAAAAAATACTTGACCAGAAACAGCCAAACTCATGCATGCATGCAAGAAAGCACGAAAGGCACAAAGCAAGTAAGGACAAGAAAAAGAGTGACGACTAGCTATTTTTTTTTCTTTTCCTGGCCTATTTTATCCTGCAGTAGCACAGAGCTTAATGGTTTCTACATGATATTATATGACACACACAGTCTGTCCACAGAGAGATAATGGAGCTAATTAGTTCCCTCATGGTCTCACTACTTATAATGAAAAGAGAGATACAGTGAAAGATCACACAGGGAGAAGGAAGGAACACACAGACCCACAGGAAAAACATTTCTCTCTGTTCACTGTAACGTAAAGCAGCTGATTATCGCCTAGAAGCAGATAAGGACAAAGTGTGCGTCCCGTGCTGTGTTTCTGTGTCGTTTACCTCTGGTCCCGGTCGCCATGTCTGCAACCTTCTGAAACGCATCCAGGAAGGCTCCAGTCACCACAATGGTTGTCCTGAAAGACAAACAAACGAATACACCATTTAATTACGAGTCTTTGGGATAAATAAACAGCCCTTTGGGTCAGATAACTGAGCTTTCCAGCTGTATTTGGAATACCACTACCGTCATCAAATATGCTGTAGCATGCAAGTGGTCTGTGCTGAAGTGCCTCCCATTTGCAGTCAAGAGTCACATTATGCGTCATATTGGCCATGCTGCACTCAAATAACTGCCAACATCATTTATGGAGCAGTAGAATATTTTACCAGCTTGTGACTCTGATGTATCAGAACCCCAAACAGCACCCTGTGCGTGCATCGTGATACAACTTGGGGAGGTGACAGACATTTTGGAACAAGCTGTAAAGTCTCTCTCACTGTACCAGCTTCCAAAAATCTCCAGTAATAAATTGAAATGACAACAGTCGCGATTGATAAAGCAGTGCACGTGGTCCATATCAACATGAGCACATCAATAATTCACCACAAGCTGATATGTTTTATTTTATGAAGGAATTAAAGAGCGAGCGCACTCATATTAAATATTTTTAATTTGTTAATTATTGATTGGATTTATGTCCTGCCTCGGTTAGTTAATAGCTACGAGGACAGAATATTACACGAGGCTCTCATTACTGATGAACAGACACTTGCAGTGCTTTTTCATTTGCCAGCAAACACTCGTAATGAGGCGCTGCATTATATTTTTTTCTGAATGAATGAAGAAAACCTCAACGCTCACATGAAAGCGCCCCTGTTGCGTAGACGGTCTTTAATGCGACCAAGGAGGTTTTGTAGGTTCACGTTAAATTCAAAAAATTCCACATCCAAATGTGGATCACTCAAATGTATCCTGAGTGTGTGTAGACCTGTACATTGGGATGGTCACTTGTGATCAGATCACTCAACCGCGCAGGTCTGAACGGGGCCATAAAGACGCACAACTGCGTCAATAAACCAGTGCGCTCTTAGTTTCAGCCCAGAGAACGGGGACATCAGTTACAATTAAGGCCACGTCCACACGTCTCCAGTTTTCCTTGGTGTTGTGACGAGAATTTCTCCGTAAAGGTCAATCCATTGCAAAACCGCATCTAGTTGTAGAAAGGCTGTAGTACATATCACAGACCTATTCCAAAAAAGCCAAAAAAAAGAAGAAGAAGAGGCCGAGCACGTATACAAACACACACAGTCAGGATTACAATCTGTAGTCCTCTTTAGCTCATTGTAGTGGTGAAGCAACAGCATATAATACCGTAGCCACCCAACAAGGGTCAATATCTGATGCAGCACCATCACAAGCCTGTAGTCTGGATCCGTCATGACAGTCGACTTAAACGTGCAAGATTTATGCAGGTTCACCCAAAAATCGTGATTGCGTGAATGTGGCCTAAGTAACGACCAGCTTTAAGGTAATGGCACTTGAAAGGGATTATGAAACATTTAAAACAAAAAGTCTCTGTTAGCCCTTCTTTGTATGAAGGGTGGAACTGTGGTCATGGAAGTTGGAAACACAAACAAATTAGACGTGACCTGGAGAACAAACGGTCTACGGACTACGACCCCATTGTTCCCAGTCAGTCCCAAACATGTTCTGCCGGACTGCAGAGAAACAAATGATTCGAGGTCCAACATACGCACCAACAGACTGGAGTTAAGTCTTGCAAATGTGTCATGGTGGCCTCCCATAAGCCACACCGATACCACGGAAAAACAAATGTTAGTCACGTTTGCTGGGAAATGTGAAAACCTCCACTCGGACTTTTATTTTGAAAGGTGGAGCCACACGAGAGCCACACGAGAGGCCGGAGTCCAGTGTTAGGAGTGCAACTGGAGACCTTCTGAGACGCACATCGTCTTCATCAATGGACCTTTTGTCTGGGTGTGTGTGCGTCTAGTCTTCAATAGGCACACAGATGCAGAGTCATTACCCCTGAAAACCTAACTCAGAAGATCAGATGACACTGCTGTCAATAGTGTGTGTGTGTAGTCTTGTTTTGTGTAGTGGCCAATTGTTCGTGGAATACTAATGGTGTTGGGACTTTTTGACTTATGGACAATTAAGGCTTGTTAAGAATAAAGCTTATAATTAGGTTTCAGCCAGGGTTAGGGTTAGGGTTAGGGAATACTTCAAGACAATGGAAGGTCCTCACAAAGATTGCAACACAAGTTTGCTTTGAGTGACCTCAGTGGAAATTCTCTTTCATATTAAGACTAAAGACTTGACTCACACTCTCCATCACAATGCATCATCCTTACCATCCAAGTTTGTGTTTAGCAACGAACACAGATGTCACAACTTTACTAATATAACTAAGAAATAATTTGAAATATCTGAACACACCACGGTGCCTTTTTGAGGTTTTGTGTGCACACGTTTGATCGTTCCGTCCCATGATCCTCCACTGCAGTGTCACAACGCTCTTTGTGGCGCTGTAGGAAAACTCAAGAGTCCATCAATAAAACCCCACTGGAGTCTGACAGAAGCTCTGGTTTTCTGTCTTTCTTCAGCCGCTTTCAAGTGAAGATACAGAATTTCTGATCAGAGACGGGCTGTCTCTTTGAAATCCCACAGCAGAAAACACAAGCAAATATTACCAGCCCTCCCTACCCCGCAAACAATGTTTTCAAGTAAAACTCCTTCCGCAACAAAAATAGGAAAAACATTTTACTCTGAAGATCTGTAAGAAACAGCCTCATTAAATTCAGTTACAGATCTTTATCCACAGGCTGTGGTAATAAAATAAAGATGTGTGAAGCTTAAAGCAAGCAGGGATCCTGTCATTAATTATTTACATATCTGATCTGGAATACCAAGGATAATTTCCAATATTGCTCATGTTTAATTAAATTACTAAGAGTACAGAGACTTAAGGGATTCAAAATATGATGTGGGTCATTTTAATTTCATTCAACCCAACTGCCTCTACTCATCGCCATGTCTCCATCAGTCGGTGTAAACGGGGGAGCAGAGCCAGTTATGTTGCATCAGTCTGAATCTTTATTTGGTCCACAGTGGACGGAAATTCATTTACATGGATGTTTAATGTATTTACGCATAGTTAGTTCTGGGTTCTACAAGATTGCAATGCCGTTTATTATTACCAAAAGTCATTAGAGCACAATTGTGTCACGCTAACCCAATCTGCAAGTCCAGATGTGGCTGCATCTGAAGCACTGTTTACAGGGCACCCTGGGATATTTTATTCTGCTAAAAACTATAAACAGAATAGACTGATTGAGACTGTGGATCCCGGTCAAATTCTGTTCAGAATGAATTAAGAGAGATGGTAGTTCAGGCTGGGATGTATGGATCAATAATTGTTTATGAAGATGGACGTAGCTTGTGCGAAGTAACACTTTTTTTTCCTTGCAGAGCAGTTTTGAAGACCGGTGTCACATCTCTGACTATATCTAAGTAATGTATATAACCCTTTAGAACCAAACATTCAGTCGGTGACACCTTAACGTTTGCGTTTTTTGAATTACCATAATTCACAACGGTTTGCGCTGCTGACAAAATTCAAAGTGTGGCTGAACACTGGGAGGTTCTGCTTTTATCTGGAAGACCTTCGTGACATTTTAACAAGAAATTCCTCGAAAAAAAACCTCTCTCTTCCTGTGTCGCCCTGGTCTTGCGTCACCCCCCATCCTGCTGGCAACAGCAGCCGTGCGTCATCGTTACAGTAATGGCCTCTTGTTTTTCTCAATGTTGAGCAATTTTATCCATTTGTGATTTATCTCAACCTTTTTTTTTTATCTGCAGACAAATGTTTTGGTCTTAAAGGTTTAAAACAGACAGTAATGGTGTTGTGGTACGTCGTTCACAATTAACCTGTCACAACTAGATGAGAAACAAATTGAAAAATAATGGGCAAAACTAGCGTTGCCTGTCTAGAAAGGTGTTGAAGAAGGAGGGTGTTTCTCAATGTGTCCAACTAACAATCTAACATCCAGTTTGGCCAGTTCATAAATTCTCTTTCCTGAAATTACAGCACAGTAGGAAAGTTCAACTTGTGAACTTATTCACCAGTCGATCTTATTCAGCGTTTATTCCTTCAGCTCTTTGTGTTAAAATTGTATTCTAAACTGCAGACTTGGTGCTGAAACTTATTTGCAAATTTATCAACACATTTGAACGACACCAGCTGGCCTTCCAACTTGTCCCTTGAGCTTTCTGGTGTATTCATTTTTTTTTCCTGAAAAGTGTCTGTATTATTATCGTATTTCGTATTTTAGCCGCTCATGTTCTGACTCTCACTCCTTGGTTCAAACGGTGACCCCGGAGCTGGCTCGGTGTAATAACAGCATAATGGCTGCGTTTTCCCCAGTGGGCCAGTTTACCGTGATAAGCATCGCCGTGCCTGCTGCGCCCAGTCACAGTCTATTAGCCCTGCCAGTCAGCCAGCTACACGCAAACACACAGACACGCACAATTACGACACCCATTCCGTTCAAAAAACTGCCGTGATCGCTCGCGCACATAGAGCTTTAACGCAGACTTTAACCCCACAAGAAGACGTGTTCGTTAAAACGACACGGAAATTGCACGGCCTTTCATACAGGAAGCGCAAAAACAAACAGGAATCACGGATTTATTGTTTTTAATTCACGGTATCGTGCTCCCTGCTTTATACTAAGGGTTGCGACTAGTCAATTTGCCGACTTGATTTCTGCGCCGCGACGCTTTAAGCGTCATGTCGACTGGTCGCTGACAATAACAACGTGGACGCCTCCGAGAAGACGGCTGCTCGTTGCAGCAAAAATCTGAAGTCGTGCAACCCCTAGTAGCTGCTATGGATAAGCAGGATAAGCACTTTTCCTGTGCAAATAGGTTAAACTCGTTAAAGACATAGTGCTCATTTATACAGTGATGATTTATCCATGTGCTAAAAACAGGTATTTTGCTGAAGTTGCCAAAAGCTCTGCAGAGAGCGTGAGGCTGTGTCATCAACTGGAGTTTCTTTTTCGGAAGGAGCAGCCCCAGCATGTGCATCTTACCTGAGCTGTGATTGCAGTTTGGCTCCTTTGGTCACAAAGTCCTCCCACGTAGGATAACTAGCCTGCAAACACAGAGAACAATAGATTACATTAAACCTAGATTACATTAAACCTCATCAAACCCTAACCCTAACCCCCACAGCAATAATCCCGGAGAGCTTATGGCCCTAATGAGCGCACACACAACTATTATTTATACAAGTGTTGAAGTTCTGTCTGTCGGACGCCAACTGAACTTATTTTAATCCGTGAGGTGGATTTAACATCCTTAAAGCCAAACAATATGATGATGAACGCAAATAACGTGTGTGACTCAAAAGCAGTAAAAATGAAAACACAATGAAGAGAAAAAGCTCTCATTCATACTCTGACACGGCTGCAGTGTGAGAGGTCAAGAGAGCGTTAAAGGACTCGACTGAAACGAACTACTGGTTGGATCTGAATGAAATAGAGAAGAAAAAACAAGCAGAAGGATAAGAAAGATGGACAAGAAGGACACAAACAAAGAGCAAAGTATGGAGAAAAAAAGCTCAAAGGTCAAACTGAAATGAAAGAGAAGGGTGTTGAGTGAACACGGAATGTGATTTGTCTTTAGTTAATTCAAGCAGAACACTGTCGCTGTCACTTCGTTTCAATCTCCCGTCTTCCACGTGTCTTGGCTTTCGTCCAGCCCTTCTCTTCTCTGTCATCATACTTCTTTAATCCAATCAGCTTTCAGGTCTGTCATGTTTTGGATCTCAAGCACACGTCAACTAATCTGCAAAACCACTCCTGCCGGTCCGCGACACGACTCTTAACGAGAGGATGCAGGAAATGGAGTGCGTTTTAAAAGATGAATCCGCAGACTTAATGAGTCCATGTCGGATCTTCCGATTCAATATTCTAATTTGTTTGTCCTCACAACTGTAAAAGTCCAAAAATTGTTAAATGAAAAAAAACTACAGATGATTCCAATACGTCGGCCTGCAGACATATAAATATCTTTAACCTTTGGCCGTTTTTTCTCCTAATCTGCTTCAATACCTGCATTTTGTAACAGCAGCTGACTGATTATGTAATCCAAGACTGGCTCGCGCTGCAGGCCCTGACCTTAGGTTACATCTGTGACCAACAGCTGCTGGTTTGTGGCGTTCTGGTTATTAAATTAAAAATGCAGGAAAGCCCTGTTGGAACAGAGGCCTGGTCCGAGTCCCACTTTCTCTCTCTTTATTTCCCCCGAACCCAGTCACCCTGTCCGTCCTCCGACTCAGTCGGTCCACCAAAGAAGACGATAATACCGCTTTAACCCCTAACACCAACGCCGTTAGCCTCTTAGCTCCGCACCACCTAAAGCTGTTAGCCAGCCCCCCGCTTCACAGCTAGCCAGGCATCAGCGCAGCGTGAGGCGGACAGGTTTACTGGCTGAGGGGATTTGGCACCGCGTGATGAAATACTGCAGGTGAACTGCTGGAAGCCTCTGGTGAACAACTGACAGTGAACATGCAATAAATAGAAAATGAAGGAAGTGAACAGAAACGTTCTGCTCCGGCACGTAAAATAGGTTAAAGCAGGTCGGCCCAAAACATTTAAGACGAAGTAGAGTTGAAATCAGGAGGTTATTGAACTGGTTATCATGAGTACGTACATATAAGATTTCACAGCAAAGCATTTCTGGATCTGATGATGATGCAGAGTGTTGACAAAATGACAGCATTACGATATGTTGTCATCTCTCCAAAATCTCATGCCAGAGATTTCTTTTTTTTAAACTGTCTTAATCTTTCAGAAAATCCATGGGTGGAAAATCGTCTCATGTTTAAATCTGCCGTGACCTGCATAGAATCACGGCTTCATCACCAGCATCGTCCTGCATTTCTGTTCATTCCTATCTGCTTATTCTTTGTGTGTTCACAAGGGGCATAATATACGATGTGCACTCTTTGAGAACTACATCCTCGGAATAATGACTGTAATATAAGAAATTAGCCTTATTCTACTTGAGCAGACACTAAACGTCACTCTAGACATCGGTGTCGAGCTACCGACCAAGAATGCACGACATAAAACGCGACTCCGGCTTGTATTTCACTCTGCGCCCGCCCTTAGAAGGCCCTTCTTGTTCCCTCGCAGGCTTCTCGTCTAAACCTAAAATTCTGCCAGGATTTGTTGTGACTGCCAGGAATGTCACAGCCAGTCGCAGACAAAATATTCCAGCTCCGATTCTGCAGCAGGCAGGGCGAAAAAGGCGACAGACAGACGGAGGACCAGGAGTTCAGTCCGCTGCAGCTTGACGCTGAGAGCTTCGGAGCCGTAGTTGCTAAATTGGGGTGCTGGGACCCGCAGGGGTCACCGATGGTGTCCAGAGGGTTCCCTGAGACAGCTGCCGACAAAACAGCTGTCCACTCTCATCTGGCAGGGTGCCTATTTTTACATCTGAACTGCACAACATCACTAAAAGAAGTAAGGACCGTCACAAGTTCCCAAAGTTTCATAGCTTCCTATTTTTCGGGAAACAGTAAAAGCGCCGAGACGTGAAATTCATGGTGGACTCTGCAATCCAACTATTTTTATTGTTGCATCCTTGGCATGAGATCATTCTCATAACACAGTTTTTCACAATAAGACACTGACAGGTCTAATAACTTGTTAGAATAAAACATTTTATTAGAACACAGATATCACTGCCAATTTACCAATCTACGTTTTAAGGATCTAATTCTTGGATGGATTTCTAGGATCCTTCAACACTGGGTCTATGTTGCTCATTTGGGCTGAACACAGCAATCACACTCCGTCCCGGAACAAATAACCGAGCGGAGTCTGGTGGTCTGGAGGTTTCACACACAACATATATGTAGACACAAGTTACCAAAAGACCGGAAGGGCTACCTCAGAATTATATAGCAGTAGTTTACTTGATGCATCTTTGAAAGAGAAACGGTTTGGGCACCTTTGGAAAGAGAGACTGACAGAGTGGTCTGGCAGCAGCGCAATTTCTCATCATATACACATAAATGTTGTTGCCTACATCTCTGATCGCTCTGAACATACTGCTTTGCATTAGGGTATTTCCTCATTTCCTGAAAATCGATATTTCCAGCAGGATTATAACCAACAGCAACTTCGCTTTCCTGCATTCTTGCGTCACTAGCTTCTTGTGATGGTTGTCGCATCATTGTAGAGGTCAGTCCACATGTGAGCAACATATAAAACAAGACTTATACAAGCTCCAGCTATGAGAGGACTGAAAGCTGTATGTGACAGTGTGTTAGATATTAAATAGAAGAGCTGGACAAACGCAAAGCAATATGCAAGAAGTGAAAGAAGGGGTAAGAAATTGTGGGAAAACCACAAATATCCAAAAGCACTTCTTTCAAAACTAAACTTTCTCTAAATAAATTGAAAACTTGTGAATCAGAATTGAATCAAATCAGGAAATCAGTAGCAATAGCCAACCCTAATCATTAGAAATGTATCTCATGTAAAAATACAAAAATTAATCAAGGAATGATCCAAATCTAGCATGAGTTGGGTTTATCAAAACGATGATTTGTTAGCTGTGGCACACACAGGTTAATTATCTAATGCTTTGTGGACTGAGAAGTGGTAATGTCCCTCCCTGTAGTGTAATTCCTATAGACACTAAAGCTCTGTGAGGACAGTGGAGACGGTCTACATGCTCTGCTGCTAGTGATACAGTAAACTCCATTTACACAGTCTGATCCGTCCGTGTACAGAAGATGTCGAGGGCTGTTATCCTATCGTCTCAGTCAACCAAACAGCATGACCAGGTATAAAGTTACTACGGCCCGCGAGTGTGGTCACCTGCCACCAGCATCTAATCCTACCGTGGTAATCTTGACATGCTCTACTGACCAACAGAAACACACGAGACCTTTCTGGAGTCCAGACCAACTTTAGCGACTCATTCAACAAGTCGGTCAAGCAGTTAGATGGTAACTGACTCATTCCTTCATCCACTCACTCAGAGATAGTTTAAGGCTCTACAGACTGAAACTTAAACATGATGTGATAAAGGTAACTAACAGTGCGCTAATGGTGTCACCATAAACTATGTTTATATTTCTACAAGTGCCAACGCACTATCATGGGTTCAACTCTAAGTTCAGATTAGCATAACAGAAGGTAGATGAGACTCAAAGTCCTCTTTCCCATGCCGGCCCTAGTCTGGACGTCAGACCGTGGGAAGCTGGTCTGGAGTCTCTCCGTTGGGAACTGATTATGCTCCTACCAAGATCAAGCCGGGCAAGTCAAAGAATTTGGGGCGAATTTATGTGACGATGGAGACCTGAGTAACAGCTGTGATGGAACGGTAATGGGCATCAACCGCATTTTCTTTCCAAAATAGAGAGCAGTGCTGTGTCCATAAACTAGAAATATTTTTATGTGGTGCCTGAAACATTTGGTATGGGAAACATGGAAGAGGGAACCAGAACCTGGATCGTCCAATAGCAGCTTAGACTGGAAGCCAGCCTGACGTGCAACGTTTATGTTGGAAAACGGGTCTTGTTTACAATTAAATGGCTAAGATTGGTTGTCGGCCCATCCAGTGATTTGCAGTGGTATTTTTAGTGCTGTTAGCAGACTCCTGTTCTGTAGAGGCGAAGGCAGCAACGTCTAATTAGCCCCAGCATAGCATCATTGAATCGTAAATAATTTTAGACGTTTCAGTTAATCTAAATACCATTGTTGGTGTGGTGGTGAAAGTGAAACCAGTCAAAGTGAATCTTATCTTTACGGATTTTTAGTTTCGTCTGATGTCAGATATGTTCACAAACCGATTCCATCACATCCCGCAATTCTGTCACTCCTACATTAGTGCATTAGTGTCCCTGTAGAGATCCGAGCGCCATGCCTCCATCGCCCACACTGAGCAGTATTAAGGAATTATGACAATGGAGCCATTCAATGCCAAAAAAGGACTAAAACAAAATCCAGGCAAACTGTGGATGTAGAGTTTCAACATTCACCATAACCTGTTTGTGGTCTATGATCCTGTACATCCACTTTCACCATATTAAACTATATTGCTGAAGTATCGTATGTAAGAAACATACCTTTGCAACTGCTAACTGACAAAACATTTGCCCTCCATTCACTTTCTTTGTCTGTGTGAGGTTTCTAAAACGTGTGTTCGTGACCTTTGGGGTGTACACGTGTGAGTGTGTGTGTGTGTGTACACACTGTTGCTCTAGGTCTTTTACATGTGCACCTATGCATGCAGCTTGCTGCCAAGCGAACACTGCTTGTGTATGCTCTCAGTGCTCCCAGATAAAGCGATAGCAGTTGGGCCCGTGCGGGCATTTCTCGCAGAGAGGAGCTGAAGCATTTTTCAGTGGAAACTTGTTGACAGTGAATTCCAGTGAACTGGTTTTATGGTTCAACTTCAGGAAATATTGAAACTAAAAGCAGAGACGCGCTTGCTTTGCACGTTTACCCGCTTACGGACGAAGCGTTGCATTTATACCAGTATATTTAAGGTTTAACTTCTCCTGTTTGGTTCTATTGCTGTTTTGCGAACTGGTCCTTTGGGGAGAGTTAACTGGATCATCACATTTTTCCGTTTCGCCAGGAGATCTTCACACTGAATAATTGCAATTTGAGTCCATTTTGCGGCTCCTCTAGAAGACACCTACGACCGCTATGTATCTTCACAGGAAAAAAAACACTTAACGCACTCACCTGTCACTCGCACTTTTTTTTTTTTTAATGTGGCACAGATGATAAAAATACACTGGGACTACAGATACTGGCCTGTTTCTCCAGCATTCTCGCCAGGAACTAAATAAATGTCCTTCATCATCGTGTCCTTCACTTGATTAAAAAGGGCTCTGACGTCCCACACATGCAATTCTGAGTCTGTTTTTAACGCAACTCAAAGTGTTGACTGGAGAACTGACGTTGTAGGACGTGTCTCAAGGAAATTCAACCCCCTTCCGTCTAACGTTTTGTCTTAAACATCTGACTAATTGGTTGGAGGAGTGGAAATTTCCAGTCTCAACATGTATGTGCGACTACTGATACACACCTTTAGGGGAGGGGGGGGTAGCTATTTACCTGAAGAATGTAATGGTATTCCACTGAATTCCTCTGAAACCAGTTTGGGAATTAAACCGACAGACGTTTTCACACTACACGTGGTTTTGTACGGCCATTTCCTACAACCGCCGCTCATGTAGCTTTAGCAAACAATGCTTAAACAGACCAAAACATGCATTTGTTAGTGGCTATTTTTAGTTGCAGATAATCCACTTTTGGAGATCTATCGAATTACTCCAGCAGCAGGACAGTGAATGTGCATTAAGAGAAATTACCCAATAAGGGTGGCTAATATACGCTGCGTGATTTACAAAGATAAACAAAATGTGTAAGCGATTCGTGGAGGAGCCAATGAATCTCAGGTATCCACAAGCGTTTTATAGTCAGCATCACAAGTCAAACACAAAGAAAGTCAAATGTGACGTCCATTCACAGTGTGACGTCTTTAAAAACTCTGTTCAACCAGTCCGTTCAAAATCTGTTGGTTTTTGGATCGGCGCAATGTAATCTTGTATAAACAGAGCAAATTAGAAACCATTCATGGAACACATCTGCAAATGTGTGTTTTATTTGTACAGCGCGTTAACACACATTTATCTCCTGCACCGACATTAATTTATCATCATACAAATAAAGTCAAATCGATTACAGTGCCGCGTCCATAATCATGCCATAACATGCCAGTTTACTTGAAAGGTACAGACGTTTGCCCGACTTTCCATGTGCAGTCAATGCTTGTTAGTAAGGTCATTCGGTCAGTTTTCTTAAGGTGGTGGTGTTAATAAAGGGCCACGGGGTGATGAAATAAGAAAAAATAAAAAATCCTTGTACTGCCAAGGGTGCTGGTAACAAGTTGAATGAATTTTAACTTTGAAGACAACCAATGTGAGCGACTGATGCAGTTAAATGACATATAGTGCAAACATAAGAGTCCGCCAGATGTTTACTATAGGAGATACCATCTATTAGTTTGGTTGCATGATATTAACCACGTTCACTGTATATTTTTTTTTTCCCTAATAGAAAGTGGTGATGTCAAGAATCTTGTTTCACTCTGAATCTTTTAGACTGAGAAACATACAAATAAACATAATCTGGATCTTCCAAAAGCAGCGTAGCCTGGAAGCCTGTGTGACATCCATTATTTAGATCAGAAAGTTGGTCAACAATCTGCCTGAGCCAATGAAATCATTTGTGGGTGGGACAGAAGAGTAAGAGCAACATAACTGCTCTGAATGGTTAGAGGGATATCCAACTACAAGAAGGAGCATTTTTTCTCTAAATTGGCTGAAACAAGATGAAATACAAATCCTGATAAGAATTTAACATGGCTGCGTCAGGCTACTGGTGACCGGCCGCCAGCTGCAAAACAGAAAAGCATTGACAACCACAACACTGGATTTCATTCATTTTTTTATTCCAAAGACAAGGAATAATTGAAGTAAAAAAAAAAAAAATGCGCTAGGAATTCTTTCCACTACCTGACAGAAATATGTCTGCCACTCATCACACTGACATAACTGAGATTAAGTGAGGGAGGGAGGGGGGCTGTTCGAACAACAGGTTGATGGTTTGTTTGACGTTGTGTTTGAGCAACACTGGTTGACTCAAAGACAGGAATACAAAAAAAAAGGAGAGAGCTAAAAGTAAATGGGTGGGGTATGTCAACACCAGGTTAATGGTTTGTTCAGTGAACGTGCTCCACCATGGACCAACCAAGACTTTATCTGGCTTTATCTTCATTAAGTGATACAGACAGACAGAACAGTGTGGACTTTCATTTGTTTAGCCTCCCTATTGTTTTCCTCCGCTCTGAGGATTTGCTACGAACCACATCTTTACGAAATATTTCTATGCCAGGCTCAATCAGCTGATCTCCAGAAAGAAAATATTAGAGTGAAAACCGAAGCTATGCAGCTCGAGGTGAGCGTGTAAAGGAATGAACGAGTTAGAGCCAAGACATTCAAGTCAATCAGGTCAGTAAGACATTAGGTTTGATGAGTTCAGTTTGGCTGTCAGTCTGACTGTCACTTCTGACATAAAGCTCTACCTGCAAATTCCAAGTGAACAGATCTCGGTCTCCAGAAAAACACCTTTTCAAGAACACGGGTAAATCTCACTTCTTTGAACAGCCACAAGCCTGTTGTTTTATCTTGGTTTTGTTTGTGTTATTTAAGTCCGCGGCTAAAATGAGTTTGGTTTGGCTGCAAGGTCAGAGGACAAATGGTTGCGTTTGAGATACTTGCTCACTAAATGTAATTTAACAACAACGTGCAGAGAGCTGCAGCAGATCTAAGAGGTGCTGCTTGGATTTTGATGCGACTGGACATCGAGTTATAAGTGAGGTGTTGCTGCTAAGCTGTTTTACCTACAGTCCAAAGTTTTCCTCCACTTAGGGGAAAAAAATATTTGAACTAAAATCAGTGCTTTACTTTGTACTTCAAATGTGTTACTGTTTTTGGTTTTGCAAATTCTCTTAAAAAAAAAAAAATCAGAAAGCCAACAACAAGCTCTGTTATCTGCTCGATCTGTTGTTTATGATTCTGATGATGAGGGATGTGTCGATAGCTGATCCAAAATAATATGACTCAGACATCACGGGAAGGGTCAAATACTTCCTCTGTTTTAGTGGCAGTTAGCTGGCATCAAAGCTACCAAATATTCCACAAAAGAAGAAGAAGGAGAATCGACATCATGTGACTAAACATCTGAAATACCTCCTGAAACAAAGTAGGCCAGGCAGCAATTTGTAACTTGTTCAACGTGGATGTTTGTTGAGGTGGTAGCAGGAGACTGTCATTCAATACTACCAATTAGATTCAACACCTAAACAGAACCACTCAGGTAAAGGCTGCGCTGAAGCAACAACAAACACAGACTCCTGCGTTTAAAAGAGAAATATTCCCTGAGGATTACAGAGTGTACAGGGGGTTGGGTGATCAGAACGTTTCTGGAGAAGAAAACTAATGTTTTCTGTAAATAAGGTAGAGACTACCCTCTCCACACTACATTAACTTTACATTAACAGACCTATTTACTGGACTTCATCGACCACATCTAGGAGAATATAAGGAAGATAAGAAAAGCCTTTATAAGTCTCTTAGAGAAGACAAATTGATTATTTAAAATTGGATCAGGGGCTCTTTTCTGCCAACGCCCAGTATTAAAATATCAGTACTGGATTGGGGGAACAAAAAAATGGATTGTGAGGTTCTGGCTTATGATATATATGTTTTGCTTTATTAGTTTAAACTTAATTCCTCCAACTCCCAGAACTGTAGGTTTAAGGTTCATAGTACATGTACCAGCTCTTTCTTATTTGTACCAATTACTGAAATCTACTTACACATTCGTTACCGTTTTTTGAAGTTTGAAGAGTGAAACACATTCCAGCAAGTATGTAGTGAATACGGCATGCCTGGTACTTTTCATCTAAATTAAATTCAAATGTTTCCAAATATTTCATGAATGAGTGTGCCTGACTCAATCTAGCACTAAAGCATTTTTCTCTCTGCCTGCTTTCTTCTTCATTTGTCTTTTTCCACCCTTGGTGTAGAGAGGAGGAAGCAAACGGCAGCTGATCTCCATGTGATTCGAGTCTATTTCTGTCTCTTTGCATATTATTTGAGTATCTATTTGCCTCCAGTCCCATTGGCCAGCCTGCTAGTGATTAAGCATCGCCGGGCGTCGCTTAATGCTTTTTTTACGAGCATTACAATACAGAACCATTAAATCTGTAAAATCTGAGACTGGGCGACGAAATTCGCAGTTTTTACAACGAATCGTCGGTTTGTTTGCGGTATCTATTAAACCTTCTGCATTTAATTTTAAGACCAAAAAGAAAAACAATCAACTATTAACAAATTTTATTCCTCACACCTTCCGTCTTCCATCTTCAAGTGGGGGGAAGCTCAAATAAATTTTTAAAATTCCCCTATCACCGCTCGCTAAATGTATATGACAGTTCTCTAAACATGGCTCGCCTCCATCGGTGTGTGAGGATGCCCAGGTGCGTGTTTGTGAGATTAATGCACACCCTCTATTGAACCGCACTCATCCATACCGCCTCATCACCTCCATCTCTTCCTACCTGTTGACTCATGCCCATCCATCCCCCATTCATTCTAAACTTCCCATGCGTGGTAGAAGCCTCCGGCTGCGTCTCCATTCAAGACTAATAATACGAAGATAAATAATACCAGCGGCTGAAATGAGCTTCCTCTGCAGAGTGACATACTAAAACGATCTGGTTTTCATTGGCGTCGTGTCACGTATTTCTCAGTTAATGTCAATCCATTGAGAAACCGCATCTAGTTGTAGAAAGGTTGTAGTACATATATATATCCAGGCCCATGTGTGGGGCTGTTTCTGCTAGAGACCTCACAAAAAAAAAAGAAGAATAAGAAGAAGAGGATTTCAGTCCGTAATCAGTTTTAGCTCATCGTAGTGGCAGAACAACAGTATATATTTCCCTAGCCACCAAACAAGGGTCAATATCTGAATCAGCACCAACTCAAGCCTGTAGTCCGCCATTAATGTTGTCGTTATGAGACGTTGGGGGCTGGAGGGTCGGGGGGGCGAGAGTGGGGCGATGACATCATCGTGTTCGTACCAGGCCGTTCACACGAATGGAAAATAGAATCTTTTCTGTTTCACCCTGAGACCTGGATTCAAAAGGGGGTCTCAGGAAGATCCGGATCCGTCGCTGACGGCAGGCAGAACTGTGCAAGACCCATGTGGTTTCACTCAAAAATCGTGTAAACGTGGCCTAAGAGACAGTGAATATCTTGTAGGTCACATCCACACGAATACGATTTTTGGGTGAAGTCTGTCACATTCAGGCCGACCGTCATGACGGACCTGCGCCTCCAAACCCTCACCCCTCCAGCCCCCAACGTCTCCTAACAATCAATGACTGGGTGGCAATGTTTACTTTCGCACCACTACCACGGGCTAAAAAGGGTTTGTATACAGTGTGTGGGGTTGATGGGCACGCGCCACCTCTTCTTCTTCTTCTTCTTCTTCTGTTTTTGGCTGAGTTCTGTAGCAGAACCAGCGCCATGCCCGGGATGTGTGCTACAGCCTACGCACTACGACTAGATGCGGTTTTGCAGTGGATCCATCTTTACGGAGAAATTCTCGAAACGGCCGAGGAAAACCGGAGGGAAAAAAAAGACCGTTTTGGTACGTGTGGACGCGGCCGCAGCGGAGCCGTCGCTCCTTCGCGTTGAAAGAGGCCGGTCGAGGTGGTTCGGGGGTGCAGTCGGCCGGGAGAAGATCCCAGGATAGACCAAGAATTCACTGGAGGTATTAAATGTCACAGCTGGCCTCGGAACGGCTTCAGAAACCTCAAGAGGAACTGGAATGTGTTGTTGGAGAGAGAAGGGAGTCGGGAAGTCTTTAGGCTAAAACCTGTTAGCACCAAAATAGTCCAAATAGGTACAGTGTCAACATCAGGATTATTCATTCATTTGCTCGAATTGAAAGGAAACCTGCAACTCCCGCTCTATCTTTGCATAGTGTGAAGATGTTCCGTGGCCTTCCATGTGTGTGATCTAATGTCCCCAATCTGTCAACCTGCGCGAAGCGTTCAAAGCATTCGACGTGTGCGTCGACGCCCGCTTTCACCTGAGGCTGCCTATTTTTCCAGTCAGCGATGACTCTTCTCTGAAAACCAGCCACTCCCACAAACGCACCCAACTATCAGGAACTATAAAGTGCCATATCAGCAGTGTGACTAAACGCTGACAACACTGCATCGCAACACGGCCAACAGCGTGCGGGGAAAGCCGTCTCTCTCTCACACACACACACACACGCGCAGTTAATTATACATAGACGTGAAAGATTACAAAAAAAAAAACACAGCAATGCACTTAGCTGCTGTTTACTTTGAGGGTCCGTCTAACGCCACTTGCTATTCTGCACGCACGCCGCTACTGTCCCTTTCTCAGTTCACCTTCAGCGCACGACAGAGGACGGACGCCGTAGCGCGCGCACGACACGTATGTGTAAACGCCGGAGATCGATATTTGCGTATTTTATGGCGTCTGGAGACGCCGCAGACACGTGCGGTCCATAAACTGCCGCTCCCGTGCCAGCGGAGTATTGGTGCTCTACCTCTTTTCACCTGTTTATTTTGTGTGCGTAAGAGGGCTCAGTAAATGTTTATGTTTTTGGTTAAACTGAGACTTGTTACATTTGTTATTGCTGTGTCATTTTTATCCTGTAAATGGAGGAGAAGTCGGCAGCGTGTATCGGCCATCGGCCAAGGCCGATGTAAACAAATAAATAATAAATAAAAAAATCTGTATCAGCCCTAAAAAAAAATCCATATGGGTCAATCTCTAATTAACACATGACAATACACATGAGAGGTGATTCACAGACCTACAGGGGCTTCAACCATAAAACGTGAAGCAGAGAATTATATCAAAGGTAGGTAGAGCTAATGAGGGAACAAATCAACGAATCAGAAAGAGAGAAAAAAAAGAGAGGGGTTTACGAGGCGTAAGAGCGAGAGCATGAAAGAGAGTCGGAGGAACGCACTAAGCATGTCGGGATGGAGGAGTACGGAAGGTCGATGGCTCATAATGTCACTCCTGATATAGCCGAGACAGAAATCAATAAGCTGTCTGTCTCTCTGCAGAGGAACTCAAAGGTCCCCGGAGCTGCAGCGGGACGGATTTTTATTTTATAATCAGACAGGAAGTTGGCCCGAGACGTGACAACTGAATGACTGCGCGTTAAAACGTAACGGGCAATTTGGAAACCGCTTTCCCTGTCGAGCGCTGAACACACCCGCGCCCCCCGACGTGACTCGTGGACTTGATTCGTTCCCCGATCAGGAGCCCACATCGGTGAAAACGAAGTTAATGACCACGCTAGGGCCCGGGTGCTGCTACCAGTTGCCTGTGGATTCATTCAACAACGCACAATAAACACCTTTGCGACGTCTAGCAATAAGACGCTTCGTGTATATTAGCGATTCACAATCTTAGTTTAGTCTAACTTTAGCTCCAAGTGCTTAAATTTTTGACCCAGAACACAGATTTTCACAGACTCTTGACGTCAACTCAAAACCGGTTTCCATCGCTAAAAGGAAGGATCAGCTCTTAGTAAATCTTTGTTTGTTTGTCTCTTTTACCATGATAAGAAGAGGCCGTTGGATCCCTTCTTTCAAGACTATTTCTTTGTTTGCTCAATGTGGAAAAAAAAAAATCCCGCAACGCGCAATCCGATGTTATGAAAGACCTTCCATATAAATTGCAACACTCAATATCTGATGCGCATTGGGTAATATCTCCTCCTTGGGGCTGCGGATTGTTAAAAACTCCTGAAAGATACGGACGAACGGGAGCGTTTCGAGATATCCGGGCTGTATTTATTGCAGAGATTCCTGTCAACACCAACTCTCCGGCCTGGTTGATTCACAAAACGACCTACAATTTGCAAAGAGGCCTCTGCGCCTACATGTTTATTGGCTCGTTCGGAGAGCGAGCTCTTCGCGGGCATGTTATGATGCCCCGAAGAGAGATTTATCCGAGCAGCAACTCTCCACTTAATTAGACATGACTTCTGCGTGTGGCAGATGGCAGGAGTGCCCCTATTGGGCCCGTTCCATGTTGGTAAAGTACCAGGATATGATGCCACGAGCGCTGAATCACACACACAGTCCACCATAACCAGCCCTCTTCCCTGTTATCAGGCCGCAAAAGTGACTCATGCGCTTGCTGTTCTCACCACAGGATGTCTGCAAGTTCCCTCACGTTACAGGCAAATCGGTTTTTTTTTTTTTTAACTTCTGAACAAAATGAGAATCAGCCCGGCGTAGATTAAAGCGGGAGCTCCTCCGTAGCCGGACGCAGCAGCAAGGTGACCTTCGGAGTCAGACAATGTGCTGGACGGGGATGCTAACGCTCCAGCTTCAGTAGTTATTTGTTTTAGGTCTGCCATAAACCACAACCACTTCCCCGTGGAATCAAAACTTCTTCTTCTTTTGTTTTAACGGCGGTTGGCTAGCGTCAAAGCTGCCAAAACAAACGAAGTAGAAGAAGAACCAGACTAAACATGTCTGCTGGGTATAAGAACTTCGCTCTGGAAAATGAAGTTAGTCAGGCTTGCGTTTGTAAATTGTGTAAAGTGGATATTTGGTGAGATGGTAGTAGGCTTCGATGTTACCAACCTGATTCGACACCTACAAAAAACCCCTGAACAGCATGGACGGAGTCCGCTCAGGAAAAGGCTGCACCGTGGTGACAACAACAACAACAACAAACATGGAATATTTAAAGGAGGAAAAATTTCCTGGAGGCGGCGCCAAGGAGAAAAACATTCTGGAAAGGGTTACAGAGTTTATGGCGTCGGATGATCAGAACATTTCTGAAGTAGAGGATACAGGTTTTCTGGAGCCAAGGTACAAACTATCCTCTGGACACTACATTAACTTTGACAGAACTATTTATTAAACTATTTTATTTATAGAACTAAATCCAGTCACTTCTGGGAGACTACAAAGACGACAAGAGAGCCTATAAAAATTCCCAGGGGAGGATTTTTAGTTTGCTTAAGGTCGGATCTGGACTCGCATCGGCCGATACTTGATATTAAAAGATTGGGACTGAAATGGGAGACAAAAAAAAAAAAAACTTGATCAGGACTTCACTAGTCAGAGTAGAGCATCGCTCTGATAACAACGGGCTATTGTACTCTCTTTCCGGTCCTCTTACAAATCTTCTTTAAACATTTGGTGACATGTTGCGAATAAAACTCGACCACAAACGTACAGAAGACGACTTTGGAGGGATCTTGCTTTTATACTTGGTTGCAACTGATTGTATTCATGACTCCAAAGTGACCAATTAAAACCACAGTCTGAATAATAGTTTAGAATAC
This sequence comes from Mugil cephalus, assembly GCF_022458985.1. Classification (NCBI taxonomy): domain Eukaryota; kingdom Metazoa; phylum Chordata; class Actinopteri; order Mugiliformes; family Mugilidae; genus Mugil; species Mugil cephalus. The sequence continues at coordinate 15,670,001 of NC_061773.1, read as the reverse complement.
ATCAGGTTAATTTGTCATCAAAATAGATTCAGATTAATCTTGATGTGCGCAGAGGTTGGAAAAAAAAAAACACACAATGAAACGCCGACACAACTAAATTTACATAATTATTAATAATATTTCTCCAACCGGATCGATAATCCTGAACAGGGAAGTGTTTACATGGACACTAAACGAAATGATCCGATATTACACCGATCACCAACAACATTACAACCACTGACAGGAGAAGTTAATAACACTGAACATCTTGTGATAACAATTTCCCCCATTTTGGGACAAATAAAGGTTTTTCTAATTCTAATTCAATGTTCTGCTGGGAAACTTTTGGACCGGGCATTTGTGTAGCTGTAATTTAGACACGTAGCACCCGCCCCATAACAACGACGCTCCTTGATGGCAGCAGCCGTCCCCAGCAGGAGCCTGACACAGACACACACACACAACAACAGTTTGGGATCAACTCAAAAAGAAAAACACGAAGAACGGCCTCTAAATTCACTAGATCCCAAACTGATCAAGTATCTATGGGATGATCCATGAGGCCTCTTGGACCCAAAGGCTCCCGTTTACGACACTGTGTTGTCGGACGCCAGAGGACACCCTCAGGAGACCCATGTCCATTCTGTGATGAGTCACAGCTGTTACGGTGGCACGAGGGGAGACCTACACAATAATAGGACGGTGGTCAATACAGACCTTTATTGACATCAGTGAACTGATTCAATAGAAGAAGATGTCCCTTGATTTTTAACCCCACGAGGAGCAAACGCGCTCAGAAAGAAAGGATTTCTGCGTTTACATGGTTACCGGGAGATCAGATTATTAAAAACGTTTACACCAGCTCCGACGGAAAATTCCTTGCGATCGGGTCAGTCTGATCTGACTGAGGCTTTTTTTTATTATTATTATGACTATTATAACACTAATATCCATATAAACGCAGCAGCTGAGACTGCAACACTGGCGCAAAGAGCAAAAAAAGTACGAGACTCTCTAACGCTGGACACGTGAGAGCAGTGAGACTCAGACAGACAGCAAAAGGTGGTGGTGGTGGGGGGGGGGGGGGGGGGGGGGGGGGGGGCAGCCTGTTTGACAAACATCAAAGGGCACACAGCTGGTAAAATCCACCCCCACCCGGCCCTGTTAGCCTCTCAGATGGCCCACTTCCAGCTCGAAACCTCTGCTCACTCACCTCCCAATCCACATCCAGACAGTCCACACTGAGCCACTAGATTTCAGGATTCACTCATTAATATCTGCAACTCTTTGTCTGAATCGCCTCCTAAAATCGGACTGTGAAGCATGTAAATATGGATGATGTGCAGAAGGTAGTTTTAAAAGCGATGCAACCCTGGTGATCTACATCGAGAATGAATGGAGCCAACAGCGAAATGGGTTTTTCTCTTTAGGATAAATGAACATGTAACTCACAATCATAAAAACACATAAGAAGAATTTACCACTGAAGTAAAGAATGATACAGAATATGTCGGTAAATGAGATTAAAAGTGCACTGTATGCAGCTTTGCAGCATAAAGTGATTACAGCATGCACTGAGGTCACTTGTGAGGATTATAAAATTTTGAATTTAATTGGATTATTGTTTTTATTACCTTCATGTCGTTCATGATGAGCTGGAAGAGCCCTCCCAAGGCGCTGCATTCCTTCTCTATACCCGCATCCATTTTTCCACAGGCTCAGGGAAAGAAAAAAAATCAACTTCCCAACTTTTTTTTTTTTTTTTTTTGAAATATATATGTACGTCCCCAAAAAATAAAAATAAAAACTTAAAGCCAAGACGTTTTGAAATCCTCCGACAAATGTGTATTTTTTTTTTTTATTATTTAACAGGGGGAGTTGGGTTCAACACCCGGAGGTTGTAGTCCGCTTTGAAACTAAAGTCTAAAAACAGCAGAAAAGGGGGGGGGAGAAAAAAAAAAGGTAAAATCCAAACGCTGGGCTTCGGTCAGCCGATGCTACCCTCCGGCCAACTCGATAAACGTCCGTAAAAGCAGCACATCCTGACTGAATCACAAGGAACCCTGTCTGGAGGGAGGAAGGCGAAAAAAAAAATGTCCGACGAGCTTTTATTTAAAGTTTGGCTCCGGCTGCTTCCAGTGAAGGGAAAAGCTAACCGCGGCTAACTCCGCTAGCAACCTGTGACTGTGTGCGTCCAAACGAAAACACACACACACACATATAAACACACACACACAAACACGCGTATAAACACGCACAGACACACACGTACACACACACACACACACACGCCTCTGGTCGATCGACCCAGCTCGACTATGCAATAAACGGGTCTTCGCTTGCGTCCAGGTCGGGTTTAAATGGTCCGGTTGGGGGGAGCGGTGCTTTCTGGAAGGGAAATCCGATGTTTTCACGCTGTTTTCAGGCGAGTTTGGACAGCGGCCGCCGCTCTCGCTCTCTCTTTTTCTCTCCTTCTCTCCTTCCTAATGCTCCAATGGGAGTCAGTCCCGGGCTGAAGTGAATGAGTGAATGAGAGAGAAGCGCAGAACGGAGCGTCAAGGCAGGCGACGCGGCGGAAACCGCATCCGGAGGGAGCTTTCAAAGTAAAAGTCACCGAATCGATGCACGGATGGATGAATGGATTATTTACAGAATATAAATACTCAAATGACGAATTTATAATTACTCGTATTATCACAGTGTAATGGTAACAGAATAAATTGGCAAGTGATTACTGCACTGTCTGAGGTAGCAGCATGTCCTAGTCCAGTGAGTTTCCCACGGAGGGTGGATGGGTCGGCTGGGATGCAGGGGGGCTGTAGCAGTCCATTGATGAGAGTTTGTTTATTTATTGTGTGTGAGTGTTCAGCAGTCTTACAGCCAGGGGGAAGAAACTGTCTCTGAACCTGGACGTCCTGCTGTGGATGCTACGTCCTGTCCTGCTATGAATGTATTATCTGTCTGTAGTGTACATCCCGGTTCATGCCACGAAGCAACATTTTACTGTAGAATCAGTAAAACAGTCACAACTTTGTTCAAATGTACTTTAACTAATGATTCATCCGGTATTATCCTGTTATATTGTTGTTTCTTTACACCATAAACACAACTAATAATCATTTACATAGAGTACATGGCAGCGTTCAAACCACACATTCACTTGCTAGTTCATTTCGACATTATAACCAATGGGCTACGCTAAATAAGAGAAACGCTTTAGTGTTTAACGCAATCCAGTTTAGCAAACTCCATCCTCCTAAATGCTCATCCAGTTGAATTTAGATGTTCCTGACGCTGTTTCACAGTTTTTCTGAAGTCCACCATCTGTTACAGCAAAGGTGGCTGCTGTTGCGCAGTCTCTGTATTCCTATAATCTGTGATGAAGCCAACAATGGGGAATACGTAAACATGTACCAACTATAGCACATAGTGCAGCAAAGAAAATATGCCAGGAACAAGACTCAACGTACATTCACAAAAAAATCATGGAAGTAATATTTGCATAACCATCAGACTGTAACCCGAACATGTTATCCGTCTGAGTTTGCTGACACCTGCAGGTGAAGTAAGGTGTTGCCCTGGATAGTAGTAGAGCAGTGAATAAGGAAAGAAAGTAGAATCTGCAGGAAGACTTTGGCACCTACAGATCTGTTAATGTGACATAAATTAAACAGATTTGAAAGAAGTATTTGTTTTTTAATTAGTGTTATATTTTTGTTCATATATGTACCGTGAGAAAAAATTTAAGCAAAAAATAAAGAAATAAAAAAATATTTGTAACGTGTAGCAACTATGACCATACTTAATTGGTCTCCGGTGAAATAATTGAAAGCGTTATTTACTAATTACATTTTATTTTGAAGTCTGTGCAGAGTTCGTCTAGCTTGACGCTGCTGCGTGTCCGTGGATGGTGGAGGCTCTGGGCTGAGGGGCGGAGCTAGGCAGAGGGAAAATAAAAGATTTTGGTGTAGCAGAAGAAGGTAGTAAGACTTTCCAGTTGAAGTAGACACTCGTCTTCTCGGATACACAACTACAAATAGTTTTATAAATATATTAGATTTATATTTATTAGATTTGTATATATATATATATATATATATATATATATATATATTTATATATTAACACTTGTTGTTAAACTAATACTCATTTAATAGACGTCAATAACGCTGAGTAATGATAGAAAACTACTTATTTATGTATTATTTATGTATTTATTATTTACGTCAACAACTTAACCCCTCCACATTCCAAATCACATGGAAAACTTTTAGTTTAGTCCAACAAAGCAAGATAATCATTTGGCTACAAATAATTACATAATATTAACTGTTAAATTATTTATTTATAATTAAATAATGTAATTAAATAAGATTTCAGTGATTATAAAGTTGTTTAAAGGACAAGGTATACTTGAAAAGCAGTCCTTCTCTACATCTTGTTTTCATGAAGGTTCTGTTACTTTGCATTTGTTCCAGATTGTTTTCAGATGAGCTGAGAGAGCTGTTGATTCAACTTTGTTTTCATTGTGGAGTTGGTTTGTACTACTGAGCTGCTAGGCTAGGCTAACATGAGTGTTTTTTTGGCTAGGCTAAATAACAGTCATGAAGGAGGATTTAGTGCAGGACTGTGGATTTGGGATTTACACTGCATCAGCTTGCCCTGATGCAGTGTATAAACAGATAACACATTACAACAGATGAAATAAAATAAAATGCCTCTTCCCAGGAGTCTTTTTTTTTTACCACTGGGAAATGTTTTAATTTTGATTTGATCCAACTTCTCTACAGTGTGTGACAACATGTTAAATGCTGCTAAATTTTACACTCAGTCTGCAACAGGAAACCACTGTCACATGATCCATTAAGGACATAATGATGTAGTGTTGTGGTTTTAGGGTAAAGGCCACAGTCGATTGCTGGTTAGCTAAGTTTCTGGGGGACGCATTGTGTCAGTTGAAAGTCAGATACACATGTTTCTGTGTGTGTTTTACAGATTCACCCATGCAACCAGCCCGAGTCACATCTACAAGCCGCCATCCCGCCAGCCCCGTCACCATGGCGACCTGCATGCCACAGCAGTGCGTGGTCGCGTTCGCTGTGCTGAGTCACCGTGGTTTCCATGGACACCAGAGCATCCAAATACAGAGTCATGTATTTCACCTGGTGTGAGCTTCATTCTGTACTTACAACAATGTTGTCATCGTGCATATGCAACAGCATAAGTAAGCAAAGGTCAAACAGGTTATTAGTCTGAATGAGTACAACAAAAACAGTCCTTTATTCAATCCGTCAGTGGGGAAAACTGCCACATTACAGAAGCATGTTATTAAACAAGGTATTTAATTTCACATTACAACGAAATGCAGAAGATCTGCAGCAACAGAGGAAATATTTCTATTGACTTCTGTTCTGTTCATTTTCATGTTCTGAAAATGAAATTCACTTAATCATCTGGATAAAGAATGCATACAAGAGTGTCTTTTTCTCAAAAGTACAGCATTTCTGTTTCACTTGGTTGGCTGGATTCTCTGCTCCTCTGTTGATGCTTTGAGTCATTCGCAGAAATTTAGAAAATGAGGGGTGCAAATAGTAAAGGCAGCAATGTGCGTGATACAAGCTACATTACATAAAGTGATGCATCACACGTGGGTTAATAGTTATACAACAGATTAGTGGGCATACAGTGCACTCATAAAGTTACTCTTACTAATGAGAATAAACATGAGCACAGAGGCACCGAGTGATGACATCATTCACCTTCATCATGGTAACACCACTGTGTCATGCTCCTGGTTTAACATCTTCCTCATCATCCTTACTTACTGCCCATTATGCCTCCTGGCATGTAGGGCAGCAACGAAGGTTCTCCACTCTGCTCGCTTCTGGGCTATTGTCTGGACATCTCCTCATGTTAGGTTCATAGATTCCATTTCTTCCTCTACTGTGTACCTTCAGGTGTCCGGTCAACGGCTACTCTTGGGATGCCGTCTTGCTCTCTTCTCAAAACAAGAGATCTTCATTCGATATCTTGTTGGGCCAAAACATCCAATGGATTCTTCTCAGACTCCTCGTTTCAACAGTTGACATATGTCACTTGCAGCATTCTGCGCCATACAGGAAGGTGGAGAGAACGCAGCTCTGATATGACTTGAGTTTTGTCTTGGTTCTATATAACACTCCCAAGATAGGTTAAGTCATTTGTTGTTGGTAGAGCTTCACGTGGATTGGCAATGAATCAGAGATGTTTAGTGCCATCAGTTTTCCTCTGGTTTATCTTCACACAAACTTGCTGTGTATAGTAGCTGAGATGTGATGTTTTCTCTTGCATGTGTTGACGAGTGTGTGAGATCAGAGCCAGATCATCACCAAATCAAGGTCTTCCATTGATAAGAGGGTCCATTGCATACCCCTTGTTCTGACTTCTATTGCAGCGCACATCACCCTTTTGCTAATGATGTTGAAGAGCAATGCTGACGTCACACATCCTTGTCCGATTCCTGTCCTTACCTGGAATGGCATCCTCATCATCCAACTCTGGTAAAATCTTCAGGGTCAGACTGCAACTGATGCCAATGACTGGAAACATCTTCTCTGGGAAAGTGTGTGTGAAGGTGTGTATGTGTACATTAGTGTCAGGATCAGAGAACGACAGTTTTCCTTTGTTCAAGTCCAGACAGACTCTGATTTTCTGCATTTTCTTCACAAGAAGATAAGAGGAGGGATCTGTTGGAGACAGTGTGGCATATCTTCCATCACATAACCATACGACCCATAATCCAGACTTGATGCTTTGAGGCCGCCTTCTTACAGAAGATTCTTTTGCTACACCAACAATCCATTGTGTACTGTCTCCAACTTCAACATCCCAGCTGTGAGAACCTGACTTAAAGCCGTCAGAGCCGAGGACAATGCGGTAACTGTTGAACCTTTCTGGGATGTCTGGAAGCTTCTTATTCTGTCTGAAACTCACACTGGTCAGATCTTCAGACAGGGCGAGGTGTGGATGAGCAGTGTTTGGATCCAGAATCACAGGACTGTAGGAGACCTTCTCCTTCATCTTGTTCCAGACGTTGTAGGACAGGTTGCCCAGATGTTTGGCCACATCTGTGAGAGCTCCTGTGACCAGCTGTGGCTCATTCATCATGGGGCGCTGTTGGACTCTTTCCGCCGCAGTCCTGTAGTTCAGTATAAATGAGACGTCTTCAGCTTTCAGCTCCTTCTCTGTGACTCTGATTGTGTCTGAAAGAGCTGTTATCTCTCTGATCAGAGCATCAATCTGCTCCTTCATCATCTGACTCTTCTGCTTCTCTTCCTCCCTCAGAGCTTTGATCCTGGCCTCCTCTTCCTCTTGTAGAAAGTGGTGAAGCTTCTTAAACTGCTTCTTAATCTGACTCTCTGTCTGTTGAGCCTGGACCTTAATGCGTTCTGCTGTTTCATCAAACTTTCCTTTAATCTGCTGAAAGAGCTTCAGTTTCTCCTGTACAGGCTTCAGTGATTTCTGGAGCTCCTCTCTGTGATCCTGTGCAACTTCATCAATGGGTCTGAATTTATGACTGGTGTGTGCTTTTGAGTCTCGACAGATGAGACATATTGGCTGCTGATGATCCAGACAAAACAGTTTTAGTTTCTCAGAGTGCAGACTGCAGAGAGGCTCAGACACTGTAGAAGCTTTATGAGCTCTTTCCATTAATAAGGCCTCACACAGGTTCTTTAAAGCCAAGTTACATAGTGGGTGTTTTCTTCCAGATGTGCTCTTACAAATGGGACATTCACGTAATTGTTTCTCTCTCCACCAATTATCCAGACAGTTCTTACAAAAGCTGTGGCAGCATGACAGGATAACAGGATCTCTAAATACTTCATGACATATTGAACAGATCAGATCTTCCTCCAGTGCAGAGGCCATTTATCACAGAGTGAGGCTGCAAACAAGAGGCACAAAGTTAAAACATGAAGGTAAACGCTTATTTTTGTACAAAGTTAGATTTCACTTACTAGGAAAGGAGCATCGCTTAAACACAAGGGTATACTACTTAAAAACTTTTGAAAACATAAGACATAACCACGGTAGTGGCTACTATGTACAAAATGACTCAAACACCAGGGAGACTCAACAAGTGGAACATGGTGGAGTGTTTTCTGATTTACATAGCTTATAAAAAGTATCCCCACTTGGATGCTTTTTTTTTAAGAAGAGTTTACAAAAAAATACATTTACTGTCAATGTGAAATCACATTTCTACAAAGTAATGTCAATTAGCTAAGAATATGTAATGTAAAATGAGTGAATGCATAATGGACCCCTTTCTTTGTCAGCTCTCGCAGAAGGCAGTCGCATTTTTCTTCCCTCTCCTCTCCCTTACCTTCTCTGCTTTGCTACTCTTGTCTCGTCTGTCTACTGTCCATACTTTTGAGAGACTCTCTCCGCACTGCTCTCAATACTACAAAATCATGGAATTGAGAAACTCTCAACGCAATTGACACAATTTTTTCGACAAGAAGCCTGAGTTTGGGGTAGCCGGACTGTCTCGCCGGAATGTTCGCAGCTGGTTACACGTTGGACGCGTGGGAGAGGTGGCTGGTCGTGTGTCTGGCGGCTCTTTCCATGGAGGACATTGAAGACATCTATCTATTCGGAACCATGATTTCAGGTCTTTTGCTGATTGGATTAGGCACTGCCCTGATTTATCGAGGAAATCAAAGAATGGAGACAGCTTTCAAAAGTCCCACAAAGCTGCCTAGGATGATTGAAGTGATGGGCAGAGCTGTTGGCACTCAGACTGTGGCGATTCAGAACTTGAACTTGGACCTGAATCGCAATATGGGTAACATGGAGAAGCTTTTGGCTTTGCAAACGAGAATGGATTGTTTTGGAGACCAGAATGGACAAACAGAGTAGTCGTGCAAAAGAACGCGTCTACTTGCCCCAAGACCAAACAATCGCAATATTATTTGTTTTCGGCGCCCTAACAGCACTGGCCTTGGTCAAGGCCCCTGGTGGAACAACAACTCCCCGGAAGATCACTGCAGTGAGACGCTCTTGTACCTGCCCCCACTCCCACGGACACATGCCGATTGTTGACTCTGTCTGGGACCCGATTGTCTCTGGACTGAGGCACCAAGATTGTGATGCCAGGCGGAAGCGACTCTCCAGGCCTACACAGACACACACATAAGGACAGACATGCAATCACCCCCTGTACCCCCACATCCAACTCCTTTGCGGCTTTTACCCCTTCCTGTCCTGTCTACCCCCCATTTTGTCAAAGTGTATGCATGTTTTCTATATGTATGGATGGCTTTATGGCTAATTTCGCTGGTACTTGTACTAGTGACAATAAAGTGTTTTTTGGTTGATTGATTGATTAACTGATTGTTTTAAAGCGACTGTAGTATGAGGAGGGGATAAAAATGCTCCGACACAGATGCTTCCTCTCAGGCAGCTCAGTCAAGTGTGTTTACTTTTAACAAAAGACACAAACTTCCACAAAACAATAAATCTCACTTTGTCTGTCCTTTAAAAAGAGTGCAGATAAGTGTATTTCTTTTATAAGTGTGTTTCCTTTGTCATGTGAATTAACAGGTAAGTATTATTGTTATCTTTAACATGTGAACTCAATTATCAGATGTAAACAGCTGCCAATTGTCCTTTAAAATTATAAAGATGAACTTAATTAAAATTGCAGATCATTCTGCATGAACCTCATCGGACACCGTAACCACATGAAAAGCGCATGTGCAGTACACTACCCAATGTATATATTCCATGCCGTTAAGAACCAATTGTATGACTGTGGTACTAATTAACTATGAGCTCCCGGGCTTTGTGCAAGTTGTGTGTGGTTGCTGCGAGTCCTCAATACCACCACCAAGTATACTTAGACTAAAATGAAATGCCATCTAAATCAAGAAAATAAATATAAAACACGTGTCCTTTGTATCTGTCCTACACCATTTCACGTGCATTTGCTCTTTAAGTGAACTCGTAAATGCAAGAGAACACATATAAACAACAGTTCCCTCGTAAATGCAAGAGAACATATATAAACAACAGTTCCCTCGTAAATGCAAGAGAACATATATAAACAACAGTTCCATCATGGTTCAAGTGTCTCTCAGTAGTAATTCACAAAGCAAAATACACGCCATATGGATCTTGGGCATAAGTTACGACTCCGTCGCTTGCTCAGAGACCGGACTTAAATTAGCTGCCGACATAACAGTTAGGAATTTAAACCTCCAAGAAAATGCTCCGAAATTCCTCAAAACGCACCGAAAGTGTAATCAACATCTAAACATTATCTAAAACTGAGGAGCATAAATACCTAGAACATACCTGAAGAGGGGACAATCAAAAAAAGGAGCTCAGACTCGGACAAAGACCTGCCCCGCCCCGTGGTCCTTGCAGCCAAAATTAGCCGATCAAAGGCATTGATCACGAGTGATTTTTCTTTAACGCTTCTTCGTCGTCTTCTTCTTCTTCTTCTTGGTGTTTCATTGGCGGTTGGCAAACAACGAATTGGTGCATTACCGCCACCGACTGGAATGGCGCATGGATCAAAATGTCTACTATTCCTTCTCAAAATAAATAAAGTGTTATATCAGTGTTTCCTCTAGGATTTTTCTAAGAAGTGGTCGTAGTGTATTGGCAGTGGTCTATTTGTGTCAATAAAAAAAGAAAAGAAAAGAAGTTTGAAGGAGCGGCGGCTAGGATTTTGAATGGCAGCCCGCCACTCCTAAATGAAAGTAGAGGAAACACTGTATGTGTCCTATTGTCTCTCCTTGTCCACAATAGTCACAGTTCCCTGTATTATGTTTTCCTATTATGAATAGTGTACTGTTAAGTGCAGTATGTCCAAACCTGAGTCTCAATATTATTGTCTCTTCTCCTCTGTTCCTAACCACGCATCTTATTTCTCCCCCTTTCTTCGTACTCTATAATACCACCGTCCCGCCACCTTTCTCTCAACCTTTGTTTCATAATACTCTTAATTTCTGATTTACTAACATTAACTGTCAAGTCGATTTATTTCCTGCTACCTCCTTTGCTGTCTTATCTGCCATCACATTACCTTTGAGTCCCGTGTTTGCCGGGAATCATAAGAATGTTATTGTCAGCACCATCATTTGAATTCTGTATAGTGTTTGTTGTATTTCTATTAAAATATCTTTCTTTCAAGTGTCCAGATCCGACACTGCAATTCTTTCAGTTTCAGTTTCTGCCAAAGTTGTATAAATTATTGAGAAAACAAACATGGCTTAGTTTATTGCAATAAAAAATAAATATAAATAAATAAAAAAGCCTGGACATAACAGCCTGACTACAGAAAACTTCATTATGTATATTCTGCAGTCAGCATTTTGAACAAAGATAATACATTCATATTTATGTTTACTTTTTTAAAACATCTATTTAGTGTAATATTTTACTTTTTAAAGCAAGAATTTTATACTTGTGGCATTTTTTATATGCATGTATTTTTCATCACTTTTTTATTGTCATACACAACAACAAGCAGCAGACAGAGGAGCAGAGGTCGACTTCTGTCCCTTTTATACAGATGTTAACCTTCATGTTCTGAAGCAGGAAATTCACTCAGTTCTGAGAGACGTGACAGAAAACGGGGGGGTCATACGTCTGGATGAAGCACATATGCAACATAAACATGGCACAAAGAAGAGAACGTGATATTAGGTGATACGTGACACACGAGAGATTGCCGGTGGATAAAAAGTTACACAGCAGTATTAATAATAGAGCAGACTACTCACATTTGCTCACAAAGTTACTGTTACAAGAATAAACCAGAGCAAAAAGGCAGAAAACTATGTTATTGATGATAGTTATTGTATCATAGATGCGTAGGCTGGCATAATGTATGTTTATATGACCTATTATAAACTCCAGCCTGGCATCCCCAGCACTTCTGCTGAGGTTCAGAAACTCAAGCCTCACTCTAGGCAGCTCAGGGGACACGGCCAGCGCTAGCAGCTGATCTCTGGGACACACCACCGGACACAACGGAAGCTCCGCCGAACTCCATAGCCAACGACCTAGTCAAAAAAAAAGTGACCAAAATCCATGTTGACTGGTTCACAGAAAAAAAAAAAAAAAAAAAAAAAAAAAAAAAAACAATAACACACTAAGAATAACCTAAAAAGTTAAGCATCACGGAGCTACTGGCAACATGCAACCACTATTGTGTATCGTGATCTCAAAAACAGCCAACACCACTTTACAAATGGATTAAGTTTGAAGTTAACCAAGCCTTATTCTAGCCTTATATTAGCTAGTTATCTAGACTAAAGGCTTAGAAAAATAGCAGCTACTGTCGTACATACTGTGAAAACCCATGTGTGCATGTAATTTATGTCCATGTAGATAGACAAATTTAACTGACGTGTGACTTTACATCGGTTACTACTAAGTTATTATGGCTAGCATGCTAATGTTATAATACTCAGTAACAGTGAGACTAGTTTAATTTTCACTATTTCTGAGCATTTTCAATTTTTCTGAGTAATTTCAACTTAATGGCGATAGATGAACACAAAGACTGAGGAGAAGGGAAACACAGCTCTGTGACTAATGAGATGATTGGGCTATAAAGCATTTTACAGACTCATTTAAGACATTTAAAGTAAGTAGACGCTGGGACCTTTAAGTGAGGGCCTTTTACATATGACAGACGCTGGCAATGATATTTATAGGCTCATTAATGGTGAAAATAAGCAATTTATTTCAACATAGCATGTCCATCTCATAGCGTTTAGAATCTTCCTTTCGATGTAGCAAACATGATTGCTTCATAATGCGTTGCATTATGACGTGTGAAGTGAAGCAACTGATTGAAGCTTTCATCTGACTTGGTAAGGTATTTTTTAAACTTTTTCTTTTAAAGTAATACAATACTGTGGTGTTATTGTATGTTTTATGTCTATTCAATGGTTGTGGGAGGTCTAGCATAGTGGGGACACACGGGGGCGCTGTGGGCCACACAGGAGTGGTTATGGAATAGGACAGCAGAAAACGAGTTGAATAAAGTTTTCCCGCATTCAGTACGTGGTCTTGAGCTTATATTAATACAATAAACACGACATGGTATCAGAAGTGCGCGATAATGAATTGGAACATAGTTTATGAACGCACACGATTTAACATATGTAAACAGGAAGGACACAAGTCTGTGGACGCATTCGTTACTGCTTTGTTTGCATTAGCAGAGCATTGTAATTATGGGACTTTACATGAACTGATTCGGGATAGGATAGTGGTTGGCCTGGCTGACACACGACTCTCAGAACGCCTACAAATGGAGAAGGATTTAGACCTGGACAAAGCCATGAATATGGCAAGACAATCGGAAGAGAAAAAAAAGCAGCAAACCATGCGGAGAAGTGATGCAAGTGGAGTACGGCATGTGGCTGGTAATGCTGTGGAAAGAGTGTTCAAAGGCAGACACCAAAAGGAAAAGCCTAAATTCACCAAACCTAAAAATTATGGAGAAAAACAACACATCAAGAGCAAAAACAATAAAAGCATCCAGTGCAACAAATGTGGTGGAGCACCTCAATGTCCAGCTAATTAAGCAAGCTGGATGCCAACATGGGCTTTTGGCAGATCCCACTTACAAAAGAATCAGCCAAGTACACTACATTTATTACACTGTTTTGGCGGTTTCACCGGTAATCCACATGTGAGTGGAGGCCGATAACAACAACCGATCCTTTATGTATAAGAGTGGAGGCTCAATATATTTTTCCTTTAGGCATGTTTTGTAGTTTCAGAGCATTCACAGAGAACAGAGTGTTCATCAGAAACTTTACAAGGCATAGCACATCGCAGCTAAGGGTGTCCATGGGTTTCCATTTGCACTAGTCTTCCAAATCTGTCTTGCCCTGAATCTTGGCACAAAGGAGATGTGTTGGTTAACATGTAATCGCATGTCCCATCACTTATTACCTATCGCTGTTGGCTAGGCTAGTTAGCTGGTGTCTTCTTGTTGGTTGCTAGTTGGTAACTGACTGCTAGCCTGCTGGTTGGTTTATCAGTGGGACTGGGCTTCTAAATGTGTTTTGCCTCAGATCTTGGCTCAAGGAATTGTAACATCTTATTCTGTGTAATAATGAAATGTGACTATAACCACTAACATAAGAGTGGATGAAAATGAGTGAGAATGTAAAAAATACGTCTCGTAAATTAGTTCATGAAACACAGTAATGCAAATGAAACAATTTATTTTTCTCCAAACAGATTTATTCACAGTTGAAACTATCAAGCACAGCAAACCCCCAAAAACAATAACAACAAAATAGATGCAGTTTAAGTATCTAACACCGTCAAAATCAGAGAAGAGAAACACACTGGGCAGACAAATTCCTGCATCTGAATAAAGCTAAACACATGATACTAGGTGATGCATGATACATGGGTTGGATAACTAGAAGAGGCCTGCAGAAGATTTCCCACTCCTACAGTCATACTGATGTAAAGGAGAAGGGCCTCAACTCACAGTCAGACTGTCTGTTGGTTGGAGATAGAGAATAGGATTTTGTGATAGTTTTTTGTGGTCACACAAGTTATAAAAGTTGGACACATTTAAATATGGAAATTAAGGATCTTTCAGAGGTTTCAGAGAGTGTTTCACGGTCACACAGAAAAACCAGCAGCACACAGACAGTAGACAACTTTAAAACTAAAAGCATTAGTACCTGAAAGGATTGGAATCACCCCCACTGTGAATAAAACATCATGCTATGTCATGATCATTATTAGTCATCATCATCATCATCACCTCCATCTTCATCGTTATCATCATCATCACAATCAACAAACTGCCATATAATATGACGTCACTGTTAATATCTTTACTGACAGATCCCAGGTGCCAATGAGTGGAAACATCTTCTCAGTAAAAGTGGATCAGTGAACGACAGTTTTCCTTTGTTCCAGTCCAGATGGACTCTGATTTTCTGCATCTTCTTCACAAGGAGATAAGAGGAGGGATCTGTTGGAGACAATGTTTTATATTTACCCTTACATAAAAATACAGCCCATACTCCAGACATGGTGCTTTGAGGCTCCTTTCTTGTGGGAGATTCTTTTGTCACACCAACAATCCATTGTGTACTGTCTCCAACTTCAACATACCAGCTGTGAGAACCTGACTTAAAGCCCTCAGAGCCGAGGACGATTGGAAAGTAGTTAAATCTTTCTGGGTTGTCTGGAAGCTTCTGCTTCTGTCTGAAACTCACACTGGTCAGATCTTCAGACAGGACGAGGTGTGGATGAGCAGTGTTTGGATCCAGAATCACAGGACTGTAGGAGACATTCTCCTTCATCTTGTCCCAGATGTTGTAGGTCAGGTTGCCCAGATGTTTGGCCACATCTATGAGAGCTCCTGAGACGAGTGGATCATCCATGAGAGGGCGCTGCTGGACTCTTTCCACTGCAGTCCTGTAATTCTGTAGGAATGAGATGTCTTCAGCTTTCAGCTCATTCTCTGTGACTCTGATTGTGTCTGAAAGAGCTGCTATCTCTCTGATCAGAACATCAATCTTCTCCTTCATCTTCTGAGTCTTCTGCTTCTCTTCCTCCCTCAGAGCTTTGATCCTGGCCTCCTCTTCCTCCTGTAGGAACTGGTGAAGCTTCTTAAACTGCTTCTTAATCTGACTCTCTGTGTGTTGAGCCTGGACCTTAATGTGTTCTGCTGTTTCATCAAAATTTCCTTTAATCTGCTGAAAGAGCTTCAGTTTCTCCTGTACAGGCTTCAGTGATTTCTGGAGCTCATCAATGGGTCTGAATTTATGATTGGTGTGTTTTTTTTTGAGTCTCTACAGATGACACACACTGGCTTCTTATGATCCAGACAGAACAGTTTCAGTTTCTCAGAGTGCAGACTGCAGAGAGGCTCAGACTTTATAGAAGCTTTCTGACCTCCTTCCAGTAAGAAGGTCTCACACAGGTTCTTTAAAGCCAAGTTACTTAGTCTGTGTTTTCTGTCAGATGTGCTCTTACAAATGGGACATTCACGTATTTGTTTCTCTCTCCACCACCCATCCAGACATTTGTTACAAAAGTTGTGGCTGCATGACAGGATAACAGGATCTCTGAATATTTCATGACATATTGAACAGGTCAGATCTTGTCTCATTGCAGAGGTCATTTATCACAGAGTGCAGCTGTAAACAGGAGGCCCAAAGTTAAAACATGAAGGTAAACACTTTTCTATGAAGTTATTGTCATCTTGACCTGAAAATTCACCTTCACAGATTGAATTCAATATCAGGTTGAAGCAGGTCCTCCTGTACTGTCCTCTCCCTGTGGGCATTATGATTTTTGTGTTAATGGCAACTGATTGTCTTTATTTTAGCCACAGAAAGCCACAGTTTGTTTTCTGCTTGGTGCATGAGTCATGAAATACGCGGGGACTTTTCACACACAGGAGGCAGTGCCCCTACATGTCTGGCACCAAAACCTTTCAATTTCACTTACTGTCAAAGCTGTAGATAATTTTGGAAAAAGAAGCAGCGTAATCACAAGAAGATATTACTTTAAAACCTTTGAAAACACAGGACATAACCACAGCAGTGACTACAAGATACAAAAGGACTAAAACATGTTGATGCGTTCTGATTTACAGTGCTCATAAAATGTATTCTGACTTGGATATTTTCCCCTTTTGTGTTTTAGAAGAGTTTGCAAAAAAAAATAAAATAAATCCAAATACTGTCAATGTGAAATCACATTTCTACAAAGTAATGTCAATTAGGTAGTAAACTAAGTGAAGAGGCCTGTGTCTGGAAGGAGCATATACTGGTTTGAAACGTATAAATCAAGGGATAGATACAAAAATAATGGCAAGTCACTTGCTATTACACACAGGAATAAGATCCATCATTAGAAAAATGGAAGGAGCACGGCACATGTGTAAATCCTCACAAACAGAGTGACTGAAATTATAGATAGATGGATAGATTACTTTATTCATCCCTGAAGGGAAATTAGGTAATTAGGTAGGTAGGTACAGATTATACAGGACAGATTTTCCTCTAATAGGGAAGTCATTATGTCATCGAGTGAGGCGGCAAACACATGACAAACATGAAACAATGAAATGGGACGATTACTTTTCTATGAAGTTATTCTCATCTTTATCTGAAAACTCACATTCACTGATTGATGTCAGCGGCAAACTGAAGCAAGCCCTCCTGTAGCTCTCCTCTCTCGCAGAGTTGTTGGTTTTGTCAGCAGAGAAATCTTATCATTTTCATTTCAGTAGGAAGACAAACGTCTCCTGATTTGCATTGGAGTGATGAAGCGGAAAAAATGGGGTGTTTTCCTGTACTGGAGGTGGTGGATCATCACTGCTAAAAAGGTGCTTTATATGTGTTTTGTCCCTTTTTAATTAAATATTATTTAAAGAAGTAATATAAGTAACAAAAACATTGAACTTTTTATACAACTTTTAATACTTAAAATTAATTTAATAAAACTACAGACAGGCGAGACTAAAGTTAAATAATAAATGACTTTTAATTAATACAGATGCATCAATGTAGAATCAATATTTGACTGTTGTGTAGTTCCTTGAAGCAGAACTGGCTACACCCACTAACATAAGAGTGGAAAGAACCTGAGAAAATAAAAAATCTGTCTCATAAATTATTTCGTAAAACACGGTCATCCAAATGACACAATTTCTTTTTCTCCAAACAGTTTTATTTCCATTTGAAACTATTAAATACAACAAAAGGCCTCGAATCTGCCACTATT
The DNA here is from genome assembly GCF_022458985.1 of Mugil cephalus. NCBI lineage: Eukaryota > Metazoa > Chordata > Actinopteri > Mugiliformes > Mugilidae > Mugil > Mugil cephalus. The sequence goes on along the minus strand of NC_061773.1, from coordinate 15,652,241 downwards.
TTCATTTAAAATTTGAATCTTAATAAAATAAAATAAGAATCTAAAACTATCAAGCAAAAGCAGAACGTTCATAAATAAATTCATAAATTCACTGGATCAGAGAATAAAAACATAGCAGGCGGAGGAGATAAAGCGGATAGAGGAAACCTGTGAACAGTTCTGTCCGTTGGTGTATTCCAGAGGTCGACTGCTGGTGCTGTCAGTGTCCCCTGAGCTGCCCGGAGTGAGGCCTGTGTTTCCCGCTGAGCTTCAGGAGAGGTGCTGGGGATGGTGGGCTGGAGTTGGAGGTGGAGGAGCGGAGAAGGAGGTTCAGGTCGGCGGTGCCGTCTGTTTTCACAGGGAACGTGAGGTCTTTGGTGGTGTAATGGATGGACTGCGTGCGCTCGATGGGACCCAGAGGGAGTGTGTCATGAGAAGAGGTTTGGAGACCTGGTTCATAGCACCACAGTACGTCTGTGCAAGGAAACACCATGCGACACGATCCATTCTGCTGTTGCTATGCGACTGGCCAAACAACCGCGTCACCTTGGACACTGTTTTGTCAATTTCTTTTGCACATACGTTCATAAAGCTAATTCTGTAAATTTTCTTGATGACACTGTTTATTGTACTAGATAATATTATTTTCTATTTTATTTCAATCTAATCTTATTTTATCTTTCTTGTGTTTTTAAGAGTGTTTACTTATATGCACAACAAAGCTACTGTGACAAAGTAATTTCCTCCGTGGATCATTAAAGTCTGTCTAAGTCTAAGTCTACCTGGAATTAACATCATCCCAAGTGTCACTCTGAATAAAACATCATGCTACATCATCATCATTATTACAGTCCTCACCATCATCACCACCATCATCATCATCATCATCATCACCATCTTCATCATCATTATCATCATCATCATCATCATCATCATCATCACTTCCATCTTCATTGTTATCATCATCCTCACCTCCATCTTCATCGTTATCATCATCATCATCACTGTCATCATCATCATCATCATCATCACCTCCATCTTCATCGTTATCATCATCATCATCACAATCAGCAAACTGTCTGGCCATATCATGTGACGTCACTGTTAATATCTTCACTGACAGATTCCAGGTGCCAATGAGTGGAAACATCTTCTCAGTGAAAGTGTGTGAGAAGCTGTGTATGTTTGTGTTAGTGTCAGGATCAGAGAACGACAGTTTTCCTTTGTTCCAGTTCATATGGACTCTGATTTTCTGCATCTTCTTTACAGGAAGATAAGAGGAGGGATCTGTTGGAGACAATGTTTTATATTTACCCTTACATAAAAATACAGCCCATAGTCCAGACTTGATGCTTAGAGGCGCCTTTCTTGTGGAAGATTGTTTTGCTACACCAACAATCCAGCCTGAACTGTCTCCAACTTCAACATCCCAGCTGTGAGAACCTGATGTAAAGCCTTTAGAGCTGAGAACCACTGGAAAGTGGCTAAATCTTTCTGGGTTGTCTGGAAGCTTCTTCTTCTCTCTGAAACTCACACTGGTCAGATCTTCAGACAGGATGAGGCCTGGATGAGCAGTGTTTGGATCCAGAATCACAGGACTGTAGGAGACCTTCTCCTTCACCTTGTTCCAGATGTTGTAGGACAGGTTGCCCAGATGTTTGGCCACATCTATGAGAGCTTCAGAGTCCAGCTGTGGCTCATTCATCAGAGGGCGCTGCTGGACTCTTCCCACCGCAGTCTTGTAGTTGAGCAGGAATGAGACGTCTTCAGCTCTCAGCTCCTTCTCTGTGACTCTGATTGTGTCTGAAAGAGCTGCCATCTCTCTGATCAGATCATCAATCTTCTCCTTTATCATCTGAGTCCTCTGCTTCTCTTCCTCCCTCAGAGCTTTGATCCTGGCCTCCTCTTCCTCTTGTAGAAACTGGTGAAGCTTCTTAAACTGCTTCTTAATCTGATTCTCTGTGTGTTGAGCCTGGACCTTAATGTGTTCTGCTGTTTCATCAAAATTTCCTTTAATCTGCTGAAAGAGCTTCAGTTTCTCCTGTACAGGCTTCAGTGATTTCTGGAGCTCCTCTCTGTGATCCTGTGCAGCTTCATCAATGGGTCTGAATTTATGATTGGTGTGTTTTTTTGAGTCTCTACAGATGACACACACTGGCTTCTTATGATCCAGACAGAACAGTTTCAGTTTCTCAGAGTGCAGACTGCAGAGAGGCTCAGCTTTCTGATCTCTTTCCAGTAAGAAGGCCTCACACAGGTTCTTTAAAGCCAAGTTAATTGGTGGATGTTTTCTTCCAGATGTGCTCATACAAATTGGACATTCACATATTTCTTTCTCTCTCCACCACCTATCCAGACATTTGTTACAAAAGTTGTGGCTGCATGACAGGATAACAGGATCTCTGAATACTTCATGACATATTGGACAGGTCAGATCTTGTCTCATTGCAGAGGCCATTTATCACAGCTAGTGCCAGTGCAGCTGTAAACAAGAGGCACAAAGTAAAAACATGAAGGTAAACACTTTTCTATGAAGTTATTGTCATCTTGATCTGAAAACTCACCTTTGAAGTCAGTATCAGGTTGAAGCAGGTCCTCCTGTAGCTGTCCTCTCCCTGTGGATGTTGCAGGTTTTGTGTTAATTGGAACTGATGGCTTTAATTTATCTACAGAGACCAGGGTCTGTTAACTGTCTATTCACAAGAAGATATTACTTTAAAACTTTTGAAAATACAGGACATAACTCCGGCAGTGACTACAAGATACAAAAGGACTAAATCATGTTGGAGCGTTCTCTGATTTACAGTGCTCATAAAACTTATTCCCACTTGGATATTTTCTCCTTTGATTGATTTTTAGAAGAGTACTGTAAATGTGAAATCACATTTCTACAAAGTTATGTCAATAAGGTAGTAAACTAAGTGAAGAGGCCTGTTTCTGGAAGGTACAGTCACTGGTATATCTGTGCCAGCTTTAATTACACCCGGAAGACGAAAGAATTCTTCAATCATTTCACAGAAGAAACTTTTTTGAAAAGTGTAAATCAAGGGATAGATACAAAAATAATAGCAAGTCACTGAACATACGTAGGAGTAAGATCCATGATTAGAAAAATGGAAGGAGCACGGCACATATGTAAATCCACACAAACAGAGTGACTGAAATTACAGACTATACAGGACAGATTTTCCTCTAAGGTAGTCATTTTGTCATCTAGTGAGGCTGCAAACACATGGAAAACATGAAACACGAAATGGGACGATTACTTTTCTATAAAGTTATCTTCATCTTTATCTGAAAACTCACGTTCACTGATTGACATCAGCGACAAGTTGGAGCAAGCCCTCCTGTAGCTCTCCTCTCTCGCAAACTTGGTTTTGTCTTCAGAAGAATTTTACCGTTTTAATTTCAGCAAGCTTCTCCCGATTTGTAATGGAGTTATGAAAGAAATGGGGTGTTGCCCTGTACATGAGGTGGTGTATCGTCACATCCGCTATAAAAGTGCTTCATACGTCACCCTTACCTTAATTATTAAAGTAATGTAAGTAAGAGAAACATTGTGCTTTTTATACAACTTTTATACAATACAAAAAAAAAATCCTTTAATAAAACTACAGATAGTTGAGACTAAAGTTAAATGCACAAGGAGGAGAGAAAGTGCAGGAAGTAAAAAAAAAAATCAGATTTCAAAATAAAAAGTCAAAATAATAAGTATTATGATATTTGAGTAGGCTGGCATAATATATAAAAACACAGAATATCACAAGAAGATCTGAGAGCTATAGCCCACCCACATATTGATAGTCTCAGGTTAAAGAGGTATTGAGGTAAGGACCCAGATGCAGGACAATAAAGACAATGCAGGGAATCCATGGAAAAGGGGTTTTTAATGAAAACAAACAAAAATCCAACAGAAGGCGCTGCAGACAGGCAGGAAAATCCAAAGTACAAAAATCAAAAGAATCATGACAGGGCGTGGAGACAAGGAACGTGGACGACGTAACACAACAACGCGACAAGCAACAAAGGGAAGGCAGGGCTATAGATACACATGAGGGCTGAGGGATGACAAGACACAGGTGAGACGCAATCAACAGGGTTGAAACCAAAGGACAATCAAGGGACACACAAGGAAACACAGGCAGGAAAACCAGAACTTAACAAAATAAAACAGGAAACACAAAACATGACACAGGCAGACATAACAGACAGGAAACTAAGAAACTTGACAAAATAAAACAGGAAACTCCAAAACATGATCACAAAATAAAAGACAGACATAAAGCATGACAGATGGAGGTGGATAACTGGAAGAGGCCTGCAGAAGATTTCTCACTCCTACAGTCATACTGATGGGCCTCAACTCACAGTCAGACTGTCTGTTGGTTGGAGATATTTTAAGATGGAAATTAAGGACGTTTCAGAGATTTCTTAATGCGAGTTTTTCACTGTCACACACACACACACACAAAAAAAGCAGCAGACAGAGGAGATAAAGTGGATACAGTAAACCATTGAACAGATGTTGCCTTGATGTTTTGTCTTCAAGTGATATGTTATCAGGGTCAATGTGTAATTCAGTGAGATGGGACTAGCTTCAGATACTGTCAGATACAGTATAGGGTTAACAGAGAGGTTACCTGGAATAAACAACTTTTAAACTAAAAGCATTACTCCCTGAAATTGGAATCATCCCCACTGTCACTCTGAATAAAACATCATGCTACATCATCACCATCATCATCATCATCATCATCATCATCTACATCACCTCCATCTTCATTGTTATCATCATCATCACAATCAGCAAACTGTCTGGCCATATCATGTGATGTCACTGTTAACATCTTCGGTGGCAGATTTTTCCAGGTGCTAATGAGTTGAAACATCTTCTCAGTGAAAGTGTGTGAGAAGCTGTGTATTTCTGTGCTAAATAGGGAATCATCATCATCATCATCATCATCACCTCCTCCATTGTTGGGGCGGCTATGACTCAGTAGGTAGAGCGGGTTGTCCATGAACCGAAAGGTTAGTGGTAGGATCCCCTGAGTGTGCCTTATGCTGAATGGGTTAGGGTTGTCTCTGACTGTGAAAGTGCTGTAAAAGCGCTTTGAGTACCTTTGAGTAGGTAGAAAAGCGCTATATAAGATCATCATCATCACCTCCATCATTGAGGCAAGGGACCCTGTGTTTACAAGAAACATTAAAGAGAAAATATGGACTGATCTATCCGCCCGTTATCAGGTACCGTGACTGATTAAATTTGTAGTTCATGAATGGTGGATATCAATTACTTGTAAAAGTGTCCCCAGGTTTTTGAACATGAATGTTTCTTCCTTTCTGAAATTAAGGATGAAGAGATCCAGGCCTTCCTTGAGGAGGCAACAGTTATGGACCCGAGGTTCAAGATGAAAATGGAAAATGATGATGCCATCTGGGACCGGCTAAACCACAGCAGTAACAGGGGCTGATCACAAGAACAGAAGAGGTATTTGAATCACAGTATGTGGTACAATTCCATTGTGATGCTCTCTGGTCCCATAACTCAAACAGTATGTTTATACTTAAGGTACTAGTGCCAGAAGACACGCAGAGCCAGAGACAGGCTGAGGAGGCTGAGGAGGATGTGGAGGAAGGCCATGTAAGTGCAGTTTATTATAATGACCTTCTGATATATTAATAATAATCAATTCAGCATGCACATAAAACATAATTCATGGTCCTTTTAATTTCAGACTGTACCTGTAAAGCGCCCCGAGACAGCCCTGAAGGAGCTGTTTGGAGAGGAAGAAGACTTGGAGCAGGTAACACCACAAGAGACCCAGAACATTGGTGAGCAAGTTGACTTTGAAATAAAAATGTACAGAGAACTTCCTGCTGTTCCCATGTCCTTTGACCCTGTTCTGTGATGGTGGCAAAAAAGGGACACTTTGCCACTTTTGCAAAGTGTAGCACACACATATTTGTGCGCTCAGGCGTCATCTACTCCCTCTGAAAGGGTATTACAGCAGGAGGCACCATAAGCGCAGAGTGCTCTAGGATCCTCCCAGAAAAAGCTGATATGCTTGTGTTTTTGCATAAGAATTGTTGAATTCAGTGTACTACCGCTTTGGCAAGCCTAGCTCGCAGTAACTTTTTCATTTCATAAACGTTTTGCCTATTCATTTTAAGTGGATGTACGTATGTTCACTGTTTCATTTATCACTTATATCCCTTTCTAGAAAAGGAGTTGTTACAGCCTGGCTCAGGGTGGTAACAAACAGGGAGATCACACACACTGATAAAGTCAACCAAATGTGATTTATTTAAATTAATCACAGAAATTAACTAAAAAGATGAAGTGTGTAAATATGAAGAGGATCAGTAGTGTAAAGTGTGGTTGCGTGAGAGGGTGTCGATGAGTGCTGAAACAAACGTAGAAACAAACCAAACCTAAACCAATATAGAAACCATCATGGGGGCTGCCCGGAGAGAGAGAGAGAGAGAGAACTGACTGGAAGGCCATGCCTTTATGCCTTTTGGCTGCTCCCTTCTCTCAGGTGAAATCAGTTCCTCTGACGACCCACCCAAGTTGTAATTAATTTTTTTATTATTATTTATTGTATCAGTCTAATTTTCTTTCTACTATGTATGTTTGAATTTCAGAAAACATTAAAGTGTTGCTTTTCGGGCAGAAGACTGTGTAGAACTCCTTTTTGCCACTCAATGAACTACTCAGGAATTGTTAAGAGAAACGTATCAATTCCCACCCCTAGTAGAGAGTTAATTTGCTTGGGCTTGACTAACTCTGTCAAATAACTCCAACACTGAACACTTTTTGAATCAGAATGTGTTAAAATGACACTGTGAGAGTGGAAATTAACTCTAACATGTTTAACCCTGAAATTTCAACATTCCAATTTTTGCTGTGTACAGCAGGGCGAAATAAACATGAATAAATATAAGTTTAATTTTAACAGAGATTCAGGAAAAGAGAGCAATTGACTTGTAATTTGATTAAAGACCTTTAGACTATGCACATATTGATACGTGGACACACCCCGACTTATTACAGTTAATGGCTGAGCGTGTACAAGAAATCACCTGACTCTGTAGCTCTGAGAGTAAATGGAGGTTATGTAAGTGGAGGCCAATAACAACAACCAGTCTTTTATGTATAAGACTGGAGGCTCAATATATTTTTCCTTTAGGCATCTTTTGTAGTTTCAGAGCATTCACAGAGTATTCATCAGAAACTTTTTAAGGCATAGCACATCACAGCTAAGGGTGTCCATGGGTTTCCATTTGCACTAGGCTTCCAAATCTGTTTTGCCCTTGCCCTTGGCACAAGGGAGATGTGTTGGCTGACATGTAATTGCATGTCCCATCACTTATTACCTACCGCTGTTGGCTAGGCTAGTTAGCTGGTGTCTTCTTGTTGGTTGCTAGTTGGTAGCTGACTGCTAGCCTGCTGGTTGGTTTACCAGCGGGACTGGGCTTCTAAATGTGTTTTGCCTCAGATTGTGGCTCAGGGAATTGTAACATCTTATCCTGTGTAATAATGAAAAAGTACTGAAGTACTATAAAAACTGACTATAACCACTAACATAAGAGTGGAAGAAAATTAGTGAGAATGTAAAAAATACGTCTCGTAAATTGGTTCATGAAACACAGTAATGCAAATGAAACAATTTATTTTTCTCCAAACAGATTTATTTACAGTTGAAACTATCAAGCACAGCAAACCCCCAAAAACAATAACTACAAAATAGATATAGATAAGTATCTAGATTAAGTATAAATAGATTAAGTATCTGACACCGTCAAAAGTACAACGTGTGTTTAGTAAATAAATACACTAAGTGTTATGATCCAAGCTGATCCACTCACACTGAGTCTGTTATCTCATTCATGTTTTTTCTTTAGTTCAGTTTTCTGTGTCTAACTGGTTTTACAGTGACAGTCGACTCGAGCAGAAGTCGACTTTGGTAACATTTTAGCCTGACCTGCCTTTTTACTGCTGCTCTTTTACCCAAATAAACAACATCAAACTGATCCAAAGAGAGATTCTGTTAAAAGGAATGGAGGAAATATTTCTGCAACAGATACGTTGCTTTGTTGATGATGATGATAATGATGATGGTTTACGTTCTCTGAATCTGAAACATGAAATTCACTCGATCAGAGAAGAGAAACACAGTGGGCAGACAAATTCCTGCATCTGAATAAAGCTAAACACATGATACTAGGTGATGCATGATACATGGGTTGGATAAGTGGAAGAGGCCTGCTGAAGATTTCCCACTCCTACAGTCATACTGATGTAAAGGAGAAGGGCCTCAACTCACAGTCAGACTGTCTGTTGGTTGGAGATAGAGAAGAGGATTTTGTGACAGTTTTTTGTGGTCACACAAGTTATAAAAGTCGGACACATTTAAATATGGAAATTAAGGATCTTTCAGAGATTTCAGAGAGTGTTTCACGGTCACACAGAAAAACCAGCAGCACACAGACTGTAGACAACTTTAAAACTAAAAGCATTAGTACCTGAAAGGATTGGAATCACCCCCACTGTGAATAAAACATCATGCTATGTCATGATCATTATTATTCATCATCATCCTCATCATCCTCATCATCATCATCATCATCATCATCATCATCATCATCATCATCATCATCACCTCCATCTTCATCATCATCACCATCATCATCATCATCATCACCTCCATCTTCGTCATTATCATCATCATCACAATCAACAAACCGTCTGGCCATATCATGTGATGTCACTGTTAATATCTTCACTGACAGATTCAAGGTGCCAATGAGTGGAAACATCTTCTCAGTGAAAGTGTGTGAGAAGCTGTGTATGTTTGTGTTAGTGTCAAGATCAGACAACGACAGTTTTCCTTTGTTCCAGTCCAGATGGACTCTGATTTTCTGCATCTTCTTCACAAGAAGATAAGTGGAGGGATCTGTTGGAGACAATGTTTTATATTTACCCTTACATAAAAATACAGCCCATAGTCCAGACTTGATGCTTTGAGGCCCCTTTCTTGTGGAAGATTCTTTTGCTACACCAACAATCCAGCCTGAACTGTCTCCAACTTCAACATCCCAGCTGTGAGAACCTGATGTAAAGCCTTTAGAGCTGAGAACCACTGGAAAGTGGCTAAATCTTTCTGGGTTGTCTGGAAGCTTCTTCTTCTCTCTGAAACTCACACTGGTCAGATCTTCAGACAGGACGAGGTGTAGATGAGCAGTGTTTTGATCCAGAATCACAGGACTGTAGGAGACCTTCTCCTTTATCTCGTTCCAGATGTTGAAGGCTAAGTTGCCCAGATGTTTGGCCACATCTATGAGAGCTCCTGAGACCAGCTGTGGATCATCCATCAGGGGGCGCTGCTGGACTCTTTCCACTGCATCCTTGTAATTCTGTAGGAATGAGATGTCTTCAGCTTTCAGCTCCTTCTCTGTGACTCTGATTGTGTCTGAAAGAGCTGTTATCTCTCTGCTCAGAGCATCAATCTTCTCCTTCATCATCTGACTCTTCTGCTTTTCTTCCTCCCTCAGAGCTTTGATCCTGGCCTCCTCTTCCTCTTGTAGAAACTGGTGAAGCTTCTTAAACTGCTTCTTAATCTGACTCTCTGTGTGTTGAGCCTGGACCTTGATGTGTTCTGCTGTTTCATCAAAGTTTCCTTTAATCTGCTGAAAGAGCTTCAGTTTCTCCTGTACAGGCTTCAGTGATTTCTGGAGCTCATGTCTGTGATCCTGTGCAGCTTCATCAATGGGTCTGAATTCATGATTAGTGTGTGTTTTTGAGTCTCGACAGATGACACACACTGGCTTCTTATGATCCAGACAGAACAGTTTCAGTTCCTCAGAGTGCAGACTGCAGAGAGGCCTAGCTCTCTGATCTCTTTCCAGTAAGAAGGCCTCACACAGGTTCCTTAAAGCCAAGTTAATTGGTGGATGTCTATTTCCAGATGTGCTCTTACAAATGGGACATTCACGTAATTCTTTCTCTCTCCACCATCTAACCAGACATTTCTTACAAAAGCTGTGGCTGCATGACAGGATAACAGGATCTCTGAATATTTCCTGACATATTACACAGGTCAGATCTTGTCTCATTGGAGAGGCCATTTATCACAGAGTGTGGCTGTAAACAGGAGGCACAAAGTTAAAACATGAAGGTAAACACTTTTCTACAAAGTTATTGTCACCTTGATCTGAAAGCTCACCTTTCCTAATTGAAGTCAGTATCAGGTTGAAGCGGGTCCTCCTGTAGCTGTCCTCTCCCTGTGGACGTTGCAGGTTTTGTGTTAATTGGAACTGGTTGTCTTTATTTTAGCTATAGAGACCAGGGTCTGTTATCTAATCACAAGAAGATATTACTGTAAAACTTTTGAAAACACAGGACATAACTAGAGCAGTGACTACAAGATACAAAAGGACTAAATCATGTTGGAGCGTTCTCTGTTTTACAGTGCTCATAAAACGTATTCCCACTTGGATCTTTTCTCCTTTGATTGATTTTTAGAAGAGTACTGTAAATGTGAAATAACATTTCAACAAAGTAATGGCAATAAGGTAATGTAAACTAAGTGAAGAGGCCTGTGTCTGGAAGGTACAGTCACTGGTTTATCTGTGTTGCCAGATTTAATGAAATGACGAAAGAATTCTTCAATCATTTCACAGAAGAAACTTTTTTGAAAAGTATAAATCTAGGGATAGATACAAAAATAATCGCAAGTCACTGAACATACGTGGGAGTAAGATCCATGATTAGAAAAATGGAAGGAGCACGGCACATGTGTTAGTCCTCACAGAGTTACTGAAATTACAGATTATACAGGACAGATTTTTCTCTAATAGGGAAGACATTTTGTCATCGAGTGAGGCGGCAAACACATGGCAAACATGAAATAGGAAATAGGACGATTACTTTTCTATAAAGTTATCCTCATCTTTATCTGAAAACTCACGTTCACTGATTGACGTCAGCGGCAAGTTGGAGCAAGCCCTCCTGTAGCTCTCCTCTCTCGCAAACTTGGTTTTGTCTTCAGAAGAATTTTGCCGTTTTCATTTCAGCAAGCGTCTCCCGATTTGTAATGGAGTTATGAAAGAAATGGGGTGTTGCCCTGTACTGGAGGTGGTGCATCGTCACATCCGCTATGAAAGTGCTGCATATGTGCTTCGTCCCTCTTAACTTAATTATTAAAGTAATGAAAGTAAGAGAAACATTGTACTTTTTATACAACTTTTAATACAAAAAAAAATAATAATAATCATTTAATAAAACTACAGATAGGTGAGACTCAAGTTAAATGCACAAGGAGGAGACAAAGTGCAGGAAGTAAAAAAAAAATCAGATTTCAAAATAAAAAGGAAAAAACACGACAACAAAACCACAACACTGACAATAAATTACTTTTAATTAATACAGGTGCATCAATGTAGAATCAATATTTGACTGTTGTATAGTTCCTTGAAGCAGAACTGGCTACAACCACTAACATATGAGTAGAACGAACCTGAGAAAATAAAAAATCTGTCTCAAATGATTACGTACAACACAGTCATCCAAATGATACAATTTCTTTCTCCAAACAGTTTTATTTCCATTTGAAACTATCAAATACAACAAAAGGCCCCGAATCTGCCACTATTTTCATTTAAAATTGATCTGAATAATAAATCTGAATAAAATAAAAGTAACTTCCAAGTAAAAGCAGAACGTTCATAAATGTACTGAACTGATGGTCCACCACTGCTGCCACTGTTATGACCGGAGCTGATCCACTCATTGACCACTAGTGATCAGGATAACAGGATCTCTGAATATTCCCTGACAGATTGTACAGGTCAGATCTTCCTCTAAGACAGAGTGAGGCTGTAAACACGAGACACAGTTAAAACCTGAAAACAGAAATGAATGTTATTCTCATCTTAAATTTGTGGTTCTCCAAAAACTCTGGTTCACCAGTTGAAATCAGTAGCAGGTCCTTCTGCAGCTGTCCTCTGTACATGGACGTTGTGGGTTTTGTGTTAATGTGAACGTGTTTATTTCAGCGGCAAGAAGGACAGCACGTGTTTAGTAAATAAATGTTCAGTCACATTTTAGCCTGACCAGTCTTCTTATTGCTGCTCTTTTACCCCAATAAGCAACATCAAACTGATCCAAAGAGAGATTCCTCTAAAAGCAACAGGGGAAATATTTCTGCATCAGATACATTGGTTTGTGTACATGCTCTGAATTTGGGACATGAAATTCACTCGATCAGAGAAGAGAAACACAGTTGGCAGACAAATTCCTGCATCTAAATACATGATAAAAGGTGATGCATGATACATGGGTTGATTTAATTATAAAACATCTTAATGGGTGCACAGAGTGCTAATAAGGAAGCATAAGCATCGTTTGCACTAAGTATTATGATATTTGAGTAGGCTGGCATAATATGTGAATACACAGAATATCACAAGAAGATCTGAGAGCTATAGCCCACCCACATATTGATAGTGTCAGGTTGAGAGGTGTTGAGGTGAGGACTCAGATGCAGGACAATAAAGATGAGACAGGGAATCCAGGAAAAGGGGTTTTTAATGAAAACAAACAAAACTCCAACAGAAGGCGCTGCAGACAGCCGGGAATATCCACAGGCAGACATAACAGACAGGAAACTAAGAAACTTGACAAAATAAAACAGGAAACTCCAAAACATGTTTACAAAATAAAAGACAGACATAAACCATGACAGATAGAGGTAGATAACTGGAAGAGGCCTGCAGAAGATTTCTCACTCCTACAGTCATACTGATGGGCTTCAACTCACTGTCAGAATAGTCTGTGGGTTAGAGATATTTTAAGATGGAAATTAAGGACGTTTCAGAGATTTCTTAATGCAAGTTTTTTTACTGTCACACAAACAAAAAAAGCAGCAGACAGATGAGATAAAGTGGATAGAGTAAACCATTGAACAGATGTTGCCTTGATGTTTTGTCTTTAAGTGATATGTTATCAGGGTCAATGTGTAGTTCAGTGAGATGGGACTAGCTTCAGATACTGTCAGTATAGGGTTCAACAGAGAGGTTACCTGGAATAAACAACTTTTAAACTAAAAGCATTACTCCCTGAAATTGGAATCATCATCATCATCATCACCTCCTCCATCGTTGGGGCGGCTATGGCTCAGTAGGTAGAGCGGGTTGTCCATGAACCGAAAGGTTAGTGGTTGGATCCCCCGAGTGTGCCATATGCTGAATGGGTTAGGGGTTAGGGTTGTCTCTGACTGTGAAAGCGCTGTAAAAGCGCTTTGAGTACCTTTGAGTAGGTAGAAAAGCGCTATATAAGATCATCATCATCACCTCCATCATTGAGGCAAAGGACTCTGTGTTTACAAGAAACATTAAAGAGAAGATATGGACTGATCTATTCGCCCGTTATCAGGTACTGTGACTGATTAAATTTGTAGTTCGTGAATGGTGGATATCAATTACTTGTAAAAGTGTCCCCAGGTTTTTGAACATGAATGTTTCTTCCTTTCTGAAATTAAGGATGAAGAGATCCAGGCCTTCCTTGAGGAGGCAACAGTTATGGACCCGAGGTTCAAGATGAAAATGGAAAATGATGATGCCATCTGGGACCGGCTAAAGACCACAGCAGTAACAGGGGCTGATCACAAGAACAGAAGAGGTATTTGTAGTATTAGTATGTGGTACAATTCCATTTTGATGCTCTCTGGTCCCATAACTCAAACAGTATGTTTATACTTAAGGTACCAGTGCCAGAAGACACACAGAGCCAGAGACAGGCTGAGGAGGATGTGGAGGAAGGCCATGTAAGTACAGTTTATTATAATGACCTTATGATATATTTATGATAATCGATTCAGACCATGCACATAAAACATAATTCATGGTCCTTTTAATTTCAGACTGTACCTGTAAAGCGCCCGAGACAGCCCTGAAGGAGCTGTTTGGAGAGGAAGAAGACTTGGAGCAGGTAACACCACAAGAGACCCAGAACATTGGTGAGCAAGTTGACTTTGAAATAAAAATGTACAGAGAACTTCCTGCTGTTCCCATGTCCTCTGACCCTGTTCTGTGGTGGTGGCAAAAAAGGGACACTTTGCCACTTCTGCATCGTGTAGCACACACATATTTGTGTTCTCAGGCGTCATCTACTCCCTCTGAAATGTATTACAGCAGGAGACACCATAAGCACAGAGTGCTCTAGGATCCTCCCATGAAAAGCTGATATGCTTGTGTTTTTGCATAAGAATTGTTGAATTCAGTGTATTTCCACTTTGGCAAGCTTAGCTTGTTACAGCCTGGCTCAGGGTGGTAACAAACAGGGAGATCACACACACTGATAAAGTCAACCAAATGTGATTTATTTAAATTAACCACAGAAATTAACTAAAAAGATGAAGTGTGTAAATATGAAGAGGATCAGTAGTGTAAAGTGTGGTTGCGTGAGAGGGTGTCGATGAGTGCTGAAACAAACGTAGAAACAAACCAAACCTAAACCAATATAGAAACCATCATGGGGGCTGCCCGGAGAGAGAGAGAGAGAGAGAGAACTGACTGGAAGGCCATGCCTTTATGCCTTTTGGCTGCTCCCTTCTCTCAGGCGAAATCAGTTCCTCTGACGACCCACCCAAGTTGTAATTAATTTTTTTATTATTATTTATTGTATCAGTCTAATTTTCTTTTCTACTATGTATGTTTGAATTTGAGAAAACATTAAAGTGTTGCTTTTCGAGCAGAAGACTGTGCAGAACTCCTTTTTTGCAACTCAATGAACTACTCAGGAATTGTTAAGAGAAATGTATCAATTCCCACCCCTAGTAGAGAGTTAATTTGCTTGGGCTTGACTAACTCTGTCAAATAACTCCAACACTGAACACTTTTTGAATCAGAATGTGTTAAAATGACACTGTGAGAGTGGAAATCAACTCTAACATGTTTAACCCTGAAATTTCAACACTCCAATTTTTGCTGTGTACAGCAGGGCGAAATAAACATGAGTAAATATAAGTTTAATTTTAACAGAGATTCAGGAAAAGAGAGCAATTGACTTGTAATTTGATCAAAGATCTTCAGACTATGCACATAAAGATACGTGGACACACCCCGACTTATTACAGTTGATGGCTGAGCGTGTATAAGAAATCACCTGACTCTGTAGCTCTGAGAGTAAATGGAGGTCACGTAAGTGGAGGCCGATAACAACAACCAGTCTTGTATGTATAAGACAAGAGGCTCAATATATTTTTCCTTTAGGCATCTTTTGTAGTTTCAGAGCATTCACAGAGTATTCATCAGAAGCTTTGCAAGGCATAGCACATCACAGCCAAAGGTGTCCATGGTTTTCCATTTGCACTAGTCTTCCAAATCTGTCTTGCCCTTGCCCTTGGCACAAGGGAGATGCGTTGGTTGACATGTACTCACATGTCCCATCACTTATTACCTACCGCTGTTGGCTAGGCTAGTTAGCTAGTGTCTTCTTGTTGGTTGCTAGTTTGTAGCTGACTGCTAGCCTGCTGGTTGGTTTACCAGTGGGACTGGGCTTCTAAATGTGTTTTGCCCCAGATCTTGGCACAAGGAATTGTAACATCTTATCCTGTGTAATAATGAAGAAGTACTGTTGTATAATTCTTAATCAAAACTGACTATAACCACTAACATAAGAGTGGAAGAAAATTAGTGAGAATGTAAAAAATACATCTCGTAAATTGGTTCATGAAACACAGTAATGCAAATGAAACAATTTATTTTTCTCCAAACAGATTTATTTACAGTTGAAACTATCAAGCACAGCAACCCCCCCAAAACAATAACTACAAAATAGATGCAGTTTAAGTATCTAACACCGTCAAAAGTACAACATGTGTTTAGTAAATAAATACACCAAGTGCTATGATCAAAGCTGATCCACTCACACGGAGTCCATTATCTCATTCATGTTTTTTCTTCAGTTCAGTTTTCTGTGTCTAACTGGTTTTACAGTGACAGTCGACTGGAGCAGGAGTCGACTTTGGTAACATTTTAGCCTGACCTGTCTTTTTACTGCTGCTCTTTTACCCAAATAAACCACATCAAACTGATCCAAAGAGAAATTCCTCTAACAACAATGGAGGAAATATTTCTGCAACAGATACGTTGCTTTGTTGATGATGATGATAATGATGATGGTTTACGTGCTCTGAATCTGAAACATGAAATTCACTCGATCAGAGAAGAGAAACACAGTGGGCAGACAAATTCCTGCATCCGAATAGAGCTAAATACATGATACTAGGTGATGCATGATACATGGGTTGGATAAGTGGAAGAGGCCTGCAGAAGATTTCCCACTCCTACAGTCATACTGATGTAAAGGAGAAGGGCCTCAACTCACAGTCAGACTGTCCGTTGGTTGAAGATAGAGAGGATGATATTGTGATAGTTTTTTGTGGTCACACAAGTTATAAAAGTCGGACACATTTAAATACGGAAATCAAGGAGCTTTCAGAGATTTCAGATAGCGTTTCACGGTCACACAAAAAAAACAGCAGCACACAGACAGTAGACAACTTTAAAACTAAAAGCATTAGTACCTGAAAGGATTGGAATCATCCCTACTCTGAATAAAACATCATGCTATGTCATGATCATTATTAGTCATCATCACCACCTCCATCTTCATAATTATCATCATCATCACAATCAACAAACTGCCATATCATGTGATGTCACTGTTAATATCTTCACTGACGGATCCCAGGTGCCAATGAGTGGAAACATCTTCTCAGTGAAAGTATGTGAGAAGCTGTGTATGTTTGTGTTAGTGTCAGGATCAGAGAACGACAGTTTTCCTTTGTTCCAGTCCAGATGGACTCTGATTTTCTGCATCTTCTTCACAAGAAGGTAAGAGGAGGGATCTGTTGGAGACAATGTTTTATATTTACCCTTACATAAAAATACAGCCCATAGTCCAGACTTGATGCTTGGACGCGCCTTTCTTGTGGAAGATTCTTTTGCTACACCAACAATCCAGCCTGAACTGTCTCCAACTTCAACATCCCAGCTGTGAGAACCTGATGTAAAGCCTTTAGAGCTGAGAACCACTGGAAAGTGGCTAAATCTTTCTGGGTTGTCTGGAAGCTTCTTCTTCTCTCTGAAACTCACACTGGTCAGATCTTCAGACAGGGCGAGGTCTGGATGAGCAGTGTTTGGATCCAGAATCATAGGACTGTAGGAGATCTTCTCCTTCATCTTGTTCCAGATGTTGTGGGTCAGGCTGCCCAGATGTTTGGCCACATCTATGAGAGCTCCTGAGACCAGTGGATCATCCATCAGGGGGCGCTGTTGGACTCTTTCCACTGCAGCCTTGTAGTTGAGCAGGAATGAGATGTCTTCAGCTCTCAGCTCCTTCTCTGTGACTCTGATTGTGTCTGAAAGAGCTGTTATCTCTCTGATCAGAGCGTCAACCTTCTCCTTCATCTTCTGAGTCTTCTGCTTCTCTTCCTCCCTCAGAGCTTTGATCCTGGCCTCCTCTTCCTCCTGTAGAAACTGGTGAAGCTTCTTAAACTGCTCCTTTATCTGACTCTCTGTCTGTTGAGCCTGGACCTTAATGTGTTCTGCTGTTTCCACAAAGTTTCCTTTAATCTGCTGAAAGAGCTTCAGTTTCTCCTGTACAGGCTTCAGTGATTTCTGGAGCTCCTCTCTGTGATCCTGTGCAGCTTCATCAATGGGTCTGAATTTATGATTGGTGTGTTTTTTTGAGTCTCTACAGATGACACACACTGGCTTCTTATGATCCAGACAGAACAGTTTCAGTTTCTCAGAGTGCAGACTGCAGAGAGGCTCAGACTCTGTAGAAGCTTTCGGATCTCTTTCCAGTAAGAAGGCCTCACACAGGTTCTTTAAAGCCAAGTTACATAGTGGGTGTTTTCTTCCAGATGTGCTCTTACAAATGGGACATTCACGTATTTGTTTCTCTCTCCACCACCCATCCAGACATTTGTTACAAAAGTTGTGGCTGCATGGCAGGATAACAGGATCTCTGAATATTTCATGACATATTGAACAGGTCAGATCTTGTCTCATTGCAGAGGTCATTTATCACAGAGTGCAGCTGTAAACAGGAGGCCCAAAGTTAAAACATGAAGGTAAACACTTTTCTATGAAGTTATTGTCACCTTGACCTGAAAACCCACCGTCACAGATTGAAGTCAATATCAGGTTAATGCAGGTCCTCCTGTAGCTGTCCTCTCCCTGTGGGCGTTGTAATTTTTGTGTTAATGGCAACTGATTGTCTTTATTTTAGCCACAGAAAACGGTATCTGTTTTCTGCTTTGTGTATGAGTCGTGAAATACGTCTGTAAGGAGCATATACTGGTTTGAAACGTATAAATCAAGGGACAGATACAAAAATAATGGCAAGTCACTTGCCATTACTCACAGGAATAATATCCATCATTAGAAAAATGGAAGGAGCACGGCACATGTGTTAATCCTCACAAACAGAGTGACTGAAATTATAGATAGATGGATAGATTACTTTATTCATCCCTGAAGGGAAATTAGGTAATTAGGTAGGTAGGTACAGATTATACAGGACAGATTTTCCTCTGATAGGGAAGTCATTATGTCATCGAGTGAGGCTGCAAACACATGGCAAACATGAAACAATGAAATGGGACAGTTACTTTTCTATGAAGTTATTCTCATCTTTATCTGAAAACTCACGTTCACTGATTGATGTCAGCGGCAAACTGAAGCTAGTCCTCCTGTAGCTCTCCTCTCTCTCAGAGTTGTTGGTTTTACCATTTTCATTTCAGTAGTAGGACAAACGTCTCCTGATTTGCATTGGAGTGATGAAGCAGAAAAAATGGGGTGTTTTTCCTGTACTGGAGGTGGTGCATCATCACTGCTAAAAAGGTGCTTTATATGTGCTTTGTCCCTTTTTATTTAATTATTATTTAAAGAAGTAATATAAGTAACAAAAACATTGAACTTTTTATACAACTTTTAATACTTAAAAGTAATTTAATTAAACTACAGACAGGCGAGACTAAAGTTAAATAATAAATTACTTTTAATTAATACAGATGAATCAATGTAGAATCAATATTTGACTGTTGTGTAGTTCCTTGAAGCAGAACTGGCTACACCCACTAACATAAGAGTGGAAAGAACCTGAGAAAATAAAAAATCTGTCTCATAAATTATTTCGTAAAACATGGTCATCCAAATGACACAATTTCTTTTTCTCCAAACAGTTTTATTTCCATTTGAAACTATCAAGTACAACAAAAGGCCTCGAATCTGCCACTATTTTCATTTAAAATTTGAATCTTAATAAAATAAAATAAGAATCTAAAACTATCAAGCAAAAGCAGAACGTTCATAAATAAATTCATAAATTCACTGGATCAGAGAATAAAAACATAGCAGGCGGAGGAGATAAAGCGGATAGAGGAAACCTGTGAACAGTTCTGTCCGTTGGTGTATTCCAGAGGTCGACTGCTGGTGCTGTCAGTGTCCCCTGAGCTGCCCGGAGTGAGGCCTGTGTTTCCCGCTGAGCTTCAGGAGAGGTGCTGGGGATGGTGGGCTGGAGTTGGAGGTGGAGTAGCGGAGAAGGAGGTTCAGGTCGGCGGTGCCGTCTGTTTTCACAGGGAACGTGAGGTCTTTGGTGGTGTAATGGATGGACTGTGTGCGCTCGATGGGACCCAAAGGGGGTGTGTCATGAGAAGAAGTTTGGAGACCTGGTTCATAGGACCACAGTACGTCTGTGCAAGGAAACACCATGCGACACTATCCATGCTGCTGTTGCTATGCAACTGGCCGAACAACCGCATCACCTTGGACACTGTTTTGTGAACTTCTATTGCACATATGTTCATAAAGCTAATTCTGTAAATTTTCTTGATTACACTGTTTATTGTACTAGATAATATTATTTTTTATTTTATTTCAGTCTAATCTTATTTTATCTTTCTTGTGTTTTTAAGAGTGTTTACTTATATGTACAACAAAGCTACTGTGGCAAAGTAATTTCCTTCGTGGATCATTAAAGTCTGTCTAAGTCTAAGTCTACCTGGAATTAACAACTTTAAAACTAAAAGCATTATTCCCTGAAAGGATTGGAATCATCCTCACTGTCAATCACATCAAAAAACAATTCTACATCATCATCATTATTCCAATAATCACCATCATCATCATCATCATCATCACAATCAGCAAACCGTCTGGCCATATCATGTGAATATCTTCACTGACAGATTCCAGGTGCCAATGAGTGGAAACAGTGAGAAGCTGTGTATTTCTGTGTTAGTGTCAGGATCAGAGAACGACAGTTTTCCTTTGTTCCAGTCCAGATGGACTCTGATTTTCTGCATCTTCTTCACAAGAAGATGAGAGGAGGGATCTGTTGGAGACAGTGTGGCATATCTTCCATCACATACAGGTGCTGGCCAGTAAATTAGAATATCATCAAAAAGTTGAATTATTTCAGTAATTCCATTCAAAAGGTGAAACTTGTATACTGTATACTTTCCTTCCACACATAGTGATATATTTCAAGTGTTTATTCATTTTCATTTTTATTATTACAACTGACAGCTAATGAAAACACCAAATTCAGTATCTCAGAAAATTAGAATATTCTGAAAAGGCTCAATATAGAAGACACCTGGTGCCACACTAATCAGCTGATTAACTCAAAACACCTGCAAAGGCCTTTAAAATGTTCCTCAGTCTTGTTCTGAAGGCTCCACAATCATGGGGAAGACTTCTGACTTAACAGTTGTCCAAAAGACGACCATTGACACCTTGTACAAGGAGGGCAAGACACAAAAGTTGATTGCTAAAGAAGCTGGCTGTTCGCAGAGCTCTGTGTCCAAGCACATTAACAGACAGGCGAAGGGACGGAAAAAATGTGGTAGAAAAAAGTGTACAAGCTCTAGGGATAACCGCACCCTGCAGAGAATTGTAACGACAAACCCATTCAAAAATGTGGGGGAGATCCACAAAGAGTGGACTGCAGCTGGAGTCAGCGCTTCAAGAACCACCACGAAGAGACGCATGAAAGACATGGGATTCAGCTGTCGCATTCCGTGTGTCAAGCCACTCTTGAACAAGAAACAGCGTAAGAAGCGTCTCGCCTGGGCCAAGGATAAAAAGGACTGGACTGCTGCTGAGTGGTCCAAAGTTATGTTTTCTGATGAAAGCAAATTTTGCATTTCCTTTGGAAATCAAAGACCCAGAGTCTGGAGGAAGAGCGGAGAAGCACAGAATCCACGTTGCATGAGGTCCAGTGTAAAGTTTCCACTGTCAGTGATGGTGTGGGGTGCCATGTCATCTGCCGGTGTTGGCCCACTCTGTTTCCTGAGGTCCAAGGTCAATGCAGCTGTCTACCAGGAAGTTTTAGAGCACTTCATGCTTCCTGCTGCTGACCAACTTTATGGAGATGCAGATTTCACTTTTCAACAGGACTTGGCACCTGCACACAGTGCCAAAACCACCAGTACCTGGTTCAAGGACCATGGTATCCCTGTCCTTGATTGGCCAGCAAACTCGCCTGACCTTAACCCCATAGAAAATCTATGGGGTATTGTGAAGCGGAAGATGCAATGCGCTAGACCCAACAATGCAGAGGAGCTGAAGACGACTATCAGAGCAACCTGGGCTCTCATAACACCTGAGCAGTGCCACAGACTGATCGAGTCCATGCCACACCGCATTAATGCAGTGATTGAGGCAAAAGGAGCCCCGACTAAGTATTGAGTGCTATACATGCGCATGCTTTTCATGTTCATTCTTTTCAGTTGGCCAACATTTCTAAAAAAAAAACATTTTTTTTCATTGGCCTTTTCAATATTCTAATTTTTTGAGATGCCAAATTTGGAGTTTTCATTAGTTGTCACTTATAAATATCAAAATTAAAAGAAATAAACATTGGAAATACATCGGTCTGTGTGCATTGCATGAATATAATGTACAAATTTCACTTTTTGAATGGAATTACTGAAATAATTCAACTTTTTGATGATATTCTAATTTACTGGCCAGCACCTGTAAGTATACGGCCCATAATCCAGACTTGGTGCTTTGAGGCCCCTTTCTTGTGGAAGATTCTTTTGCTACACCAACAATCCATTGTGTACTGTCTCCAACTTCAACATCCCAGCTGTGAGAACCTGACTTAAAGCCTTTAGAGCCGAGGACGATTGGAAAGTAGTTAAATCTTTCTGGGTTGTCTGGAAGCTTCTTATTCTGTCTGAGAATCACACTGGTCAGATCTTCAGACAAGACGAGGCCTGGATGAGCAGTGTTTGGATCCAGAATCACAGGACTGTAGGAGACCTTCTCCTTCATCTTGTTCCAGATGTTGTAGGACAGGTTGCCCAGATGTTTGGCCACATCTATGAGAGCTCCTGAGACCAGTGGATCAGCCATGAGAGGGCGCTGCTAGACTCCTTCCACTGCAGCCTTGTAGTTCTGTAGGAATGAGACGTTTTCAGCTTTCAGCTCCTTCTCTGTGACTCTGATTGTGTCTGAAAGAGCTGTTATCTCTCTGATCAGAGCATCAATCTTCTCCTTCATCTTTTGACTCTTCTGCTTCTCTTCCTCCCTCAGAGCTTTGATCCTGGCCTCCTCTTCCTCTTTTAGAAACTGGTGAAGCTTCTTAAACTGCTTCTTAATCTTCCTCTCAGTCTGTTGAACCTGGACCTTAATGCGTTCTGCTGTTTCCTCAAAGTTTCCTTTAATCTGCTGAAAGAGCTTCAGTTTCTCCTGTACAGGCTTCAGTGATTTCTGGAGCTCCTCTCTGTGATCCTGTGCAGCTTCATCAATGGGTCTGAATTTATGATTGGTGTGTGCTTTTGAGTCTCTACAGGTGACACACACTGGCTTCTTATGATTCAGACAGAACAGTTTTAGTTTCTCAGAATGCAGACTGCAGAGAGGCTCAGACTCTGTAGAAGCTTTCGGATCTCTTTCCAGTAAGAAGGCCTCACACAGGTTCTTTAAAGCCAAGTTAATTGGTGGGTGTTTTCTTCCAGATGTGCTCTTACAAATGGGACATTCACGTATTTGTTTCTCTCTCCACCATATCTTCAGACAGTTCTTACAAAAGTTGTGGCTGCATGACAGGATAACAGGATCTCTAAATATTTCATGACATATTGAACAGGTCAGATCTTGTCTCATTGCAGAGGCCATTTATCACAGAGTGCAGCTGTAAACAGGAGGCACAAAGTTAAAACATGAAGGTAAACACTTTTCTATGAAGTTATTGTCATCTTGACCTGAAAACCCACCTTCACAGATTGAAGTCAATATCAGGTTGAAGCAGGTCCACCTGTAGCTGTCCTCTCCCTGTGGGCGTTGTGATTTTTGTGTTAAGGGGAACGGACTCTTTATTTTAGTCACAAAGATCAAAGTCTGTTTCCTGCTTTGGGTGTGAGTCATGAAATATATGGGGACTTGTCACACACCGGAGGCAGTGCCCCTTCATGTCTGGCACCGAAAACGAAAGTTGTAGAGTGTGATGAAGGGGTTGTCAACCTATTCACGTTCAGTAATCCCCTCAGTTATTATGGTGGTGAATGCACGCCCCACAGGACGACGAAATACATCATACAGTATACAACGAGTATACAATTTATTTTAATTTTTGTCAATTTTTTTGTCAAATTGTCAAGTGTTTCCACTTGTTCTAACCAGTGTTGATCAAGAGTGGCTCAGGCCTGATTAAATATTTTCAGAGATTGCTCTCAGGTGTGCTGGTTTTGGAAAGTTCTGAAAGTAGCTCAGGGGTGATTTATTTATTTATTTTTTTCTAAGTTATGTTGATTTACATAAAACTTGTGACTACAGAGTAGCAGAATATGTGATCATCATGATTGTCTGTAGAAATCATGTTTGTTGTGATATCATATTGAGTTCAGAAGAAGTTAATTGAGTTTTGTAGCTAATGGCTGGTCCAGAGGGACATAACCACAGCAGTGACTATGTTCATAAAATAAGTATAAATCAAGGAATGGATACAAAAATGAATGTACTGAATGTACACACGAGTAAAATCCATCATTAGGTAATGGAAGGAATACGTCACATGTACAAATTGTCACAGTGATTGATATTACACAGATTACAGTACATGTTGACAGATTATACAGGCCAGATTATCCTCTTATGAGGAAGACATTTTGTCATCGAGTAAGGCTGCAAACATGAAACAGGAATTGAGACACTTTTGTATAAAATTATTCTCATCTTGATCTGAAAACTCACATTCACTGATTGAAGTCTGCAGCCAGTTGAAGCAAGCCCTGGTGTTGTCTTCAGCAGGAAGAGAAAAGTCTCCTCATTTGCAACAGAGTCATGGAAAAAAAGCGGCCTTGGCTTGTATCGGAAGTGGTGCATTGTCATATCCACTAAATAAGTGCTCTGAAGACAATAATGGATTAAATTCACTAAGAACTGCAGGAAGTAAAATTAACAGATTTCAAAAGAAAAAAAAGAAAGAAAACACAGAACAAAACCACGACACTGACAATAAATAACTTTTAATTAATAGAAATAGGACTGGGTACAACTGGGTGAAATAAACTCCAAAGGCAAAAACAGGAGTAAATATAAGTTTCATTTTAACAGATTCAGGAAAACAGAGCAGTCGACTTGTAATTTGATCAAAGACCTTTAGACTACGCACATAAAGATACATGGACACACCCTGACTTATTACAGTTACAGCTGAGCGTGTACAAGAAATCACCTGACTCTGTACCTCTGAGAGTAAATGGAGGTCATGTAAGTGGAGGCCGATAACAACAACCAGTCTTTTATGTATAGGACTGGAGGCTCAAAATATTTTTCCTTTAGGCATCTTTTGTAGTTCCAGAGCATTCACAGAGAACAGAGCATTCATCAGAAACTGTACAATAGTGCACACAAAATAATGGAAGCAGAAAGGAAGAAAATGTTTTAATAATGTTGTTGTATGGATTAGTCCCAAGTGTTATATAAACTTGGGACAAATCCAAAACACACACAGAGGCAACTTGGCTAACAATTAACATAAAGCATCTAACGTACTTAAACTAACTAAATATAAGATAAGTGATCTCATCTCATCTCATCTCATCTTCCGTACCGCTTAATCCTGCACTAGGGTCGCGGGGTTTGCTGGAGCCTATCCCAGCTGGCATTGGGCGAGAGGGGGGGTACACCTTGGACAAGTCGCCAGCCTATCGCTGGGCTAACACTGAGACATACAATCATTCGCACTCACACGCACACCTAGGGTCAATTTGGAGTCACCAATTAGCCTAACAAGCATGTCTTTGGAGGTGGGAGGAAGCCGGTGTACCCGGAGAGAACCAAGATAAGTGATCAAAAAGAGAAATTATATACAAACAAAATAATTATCTTTCAACACAATAACAAATCCTCTTTAATGAAAACTTTAAGATTGTTTCAGTCCAGTCCCCCTTCTACCATCTTTTGAATGGTTTTCTTCACTTCCTCTGGACTGTCCTTAAAAGACCTTCTCAGTCAGGCTTTGTGAACAAAAGATTGTGAACAAAACAAATACTGACACTGGTGGTGGACAAATTCTGTGGCTGCCACAATGTGACTCAGGCACTGGTTGCTTTTTCTAAGTTTTGGCAAGCAGGTAAAATAACAAAAGTTGTATTAGTTTCAGAATCCAAAAAGCGTTGAATAAGGTCAGCTGGACTCATAGGATTTCTTGAAGATGTTTCACCACTCATCCGAGTAGCTTCTTAAGTTCTGATAAACTAGTGGGAAATTGAGGTTTAAATAGGAAAACTCTGTGGGTAACACCCACCAGAAATTGCTTGAACAGAAACTGGGGTCACTATTTCCCTGTGAATAGAGCTCTAACGAGGCTATTGTCAATGGGAGCCTGGAGGCTCAAGGTGTGAATGGTGTTGAAACTTCTTGGGGACAGAAGTCAAAACTCTGTGAACCTGTGCAGCTTCATCAATGGCTTGTTATATGTTAAGCAATGATGAGAATAACATCTTTAAAACTAGAAATTTCCCTCTGGGAAATTTGAAAGTGCTTCGGGGAGCTACTGCCGGGGTTACTGTCTCTGTCAACATGAGAGTTAGCACACTTTGCCTACATTTAGCACAATTAGCTTATGGTTAGCACAGTTAACCCGCAGTTAGCACAGTTAACCCACAGTTAGCACACCTAACCTACATTTAGCATAGTTAGCTTACAGTTAACATAGTTAGCATACATTTAGCACAGTTAGCCTACATTTAGCACAGTTAACCCACATGTCGCACAGTTAGCACACTCAACCCTCATTTAGCACAGTTAGCTTATGGTTAGCACAGTTAGCCTGTGTGTGAGAGAGTAATGCGTGCTTTCGCACACATCTGTGTGCGTCCTACTACTCTTCGTGTGTGTATCTGTAACTGCAATAACATAAAGTTACCTGTGTGTTTGTGTGTGCATGTGTGTGTATGTTTCTGTATGTGTGTGGCATGCTCACGCACGTGTGTGTGTGTGTAACTGTAATTACAATGTTACCTGTGTTGGTGGGGAGGTGTGTGTGTTGGTGTGTATTGTTGTAACATAAATGTGCAGGACACAGGGATCAGCTGTATTAACAGCAAAGACATCAAGAGGAGTCCCTGTTAAATTAATTGGTCTCGGCTGTGGCTCTGGCCTGTGGTTCAGGGTTGCCATGGCAACCCAAGGTAGTCGTCAATGACAACAGAAGCGCCAGGACGCAGACAGACATGGAGAAACAAGCTAATTTTCCCACTTTTCGCTGGTCTCACATTTGAGCTTACTGTGACAAAACGGTACCTCCTGTCAGAAAAACAAGCAGACCGTGGGTATTGCAAGACCTTTCTGAAGATTTTGATATGTTTTTTGTCCTTCTAGAGTAAATATTTTGGATACACTCGCGAGTTAAAAACATAGGTCCCTTCTACTTCTCTGTCAAATTCTTTGCATTGTAGTCAATGGAGAGCAGACAGATACTTTACCGCCAACAGAGGCTCGCAGTTTAAATTCTGTTCGTCTCACTGCTTTGACAATGTTGTGAGAGAAAGAACAAGTTTGTCTACAACTGTGGACTAAATCTTGTGTCTAGTGTGTAAATTGTGGCCGGGACGAGCATGGAAAGAGAAAAGTTTCAACCAATTTCACACACGCTCTCTCACTCTAAGTAGTAACATTCCGCAAACTCTAAAACGAGTTTCAACAGAAATTTTCATGGTCATTGAACAGTGATTGATCAAAAACTATAAGACTTATCAAAACGAGGATTAATAAACCAATACACAAGGCTTGTGTCTACATTTTAAAGTTTAAATGAAAGGTGAAAGTATGCCTGAGCAGTAGACCTTTGAAAAACGGGCTTTTTTGCGTTTGGGGTTTTCCGTCCTCCCATTTATTTTCAATGGGAAATTTGTTGTAGTTTTTCACGAC
Source organism: Mugil cephalus (assembly GCF_022458985.1). NCBI lineage: Eukaryota > Metazoa > Chordata > Actinopteri > Mugiliformes > Mugilidae > Mugil > Mugil cephalus. The sequence goes on along the minus strand of NC_061773.1, from coordinate 15,624,803 downwards.
GTAAGAAAAGTAATAGCACGCCGATCCCGATCGAACTGCATGTTTTAAAAACGAAAAAAAGGAGGAGGAGCCAAATTTAGTAGAAACACGCTGTATAACTATAGGGCCTCGGGCGTTATCCCGTAGCCCTAATAAACAGCGTTACTAACGGTGTTATTTTTCCAGTATAGGGTAATCTAACTAATTGCTATTTCCATTGTTACAACACTGTTGTAAAAATTAAATTTGATGCACTGCAATATGTGGAGGGAGGCAACTCATTGAAGCTGTCATCAAACTTGGCTCTCAGACAAGAGCTGCAAAGGTATTTTTTAAAGTTTTAAAGTTACTTTCCCTGGTAACTAGTTAAGCATTAAGATGCACTAAGGCAGTGTCACAGGCTAAGCAAGGACAGTGGGTGAACTGGGAGAGTGTAGAGAAAAGGAAGCTGAAGTGGAGAGAGCTGTGGAGCATGGAGGCTAGCTGAATCAGATTTATGATAGGGGCAATTTATGATGTGCTGCCATCTCCCCTGAACCTAAACCAGTGGTTCCTTCTATCCATGGGTTTAGGGAGGATGCTGCCTGCCCAGTGTGTTCTTGTGTATGTACACTTAGCCACATTCTGACATGTTGCAGGGTTAGTCTTGGGCATCACAACCAGGTGCTGAAATGCTTAGCAGCTGCAATTGAGGAAAAACGGGTAGAAGTAAATTCCTTATCTGCTAGAAAGGAGAATAGACATATTATGTTGGCACAGGAGGGAGAACAGGCCAGACCACTGAGGATCAGGCATAACACAGGGCAGCTAAGGGTATCCATAGGTTTTTAAAATAGAAATTAAGGAAGTTTCAGAGATTTCAGAGATTTCTTAATGCAAGTTTTTCACTGTCACACACACACAAAAAAAGCATCAGACAGAGGAGATAAAGTGGATACAGTAAACCATTGAACAGATGTTGCCTTGATGTTTTGTCTTTAAGTGATATGTTATCAGGGTCAATGTGTAATTCAGTGAGATGGGACTAGCTTCAGATACTGTCAGTATAGGGTTCAACAGTGAGGTTACCTGGAATAAACAACTTTTAAACTAAAAGCATTACTCTCTGAAATTGGAATCATCCCCACTGTCACTCTGAACAAAACATAAACCTACATCATCATCATCATCATCATCATCATCATCATCATCATCATCGTCATCATCATCATCATCATCATCACCATCATCATCATCATCATCATCATCATCATCATCATCATCATCATCACCATCACCATCATCATCATCATCAACATCACCATCACCATCATCATCATCACCATCATCACGATCATCATCATGATCATCATCATCACCTCCATCTTCATTGTTATCATCATCATCACAATCAGCAAACCGTCTGGCCATATCATGTGATGTCACTGTTAACATCTTCAGTGGCAGATTTTTCCAGGTGCTAATGAGTGGAAACATCTTCTCAGTGAAAGTGTGTGAGAAGCTGTGTATGTTTGTGTTAGTGTCAAGATCAGAGAACGACAATTTTCCTTTGTTCCAGTCCAGATGGACTCTGATTTTCTGCATCTTCTTCACAAGGAGATAAGAGGAGGGATCTGTTGGAGACAATGCGGTGTATGTACCATTACATAACCATACACCCCATAATCCAGACATAATGCTTGGTCCCTTTCTTGTGGAAGATTCTTTTGCTACACCAACAATCCATTGTGTACTGTCTCCAACTTCAACATCCCAGCTGTGAGAACCTGATGTAAAGCCTTTAGAGCTGAGGACCATTGGAAAGTGGTCAAATCTTTCTGGGTTGTCTGGAAGCTTCTTCTTCTCTCTGAAACTCACACTGGTCAGATCTTCAGACAGGGCGAGGTGTGGATAAGCAGTGTTTGGATCCAGAATCACAGGGCTGTAGGAGACCTTCTCCTTTATCTTGTCCCAGATGTTGTAGGACAGGTTGCCCAGATGTTTGGCCACATCTATGTGCGCTCCTGAGGCCAGCTGTGGATCATTCATCGGGGGGCGTCGCTGGACTCTTTTCACTACAGTCTTGTAGTTGAGCAGGAATGAGACGTCTTCAGCTTTCAGCTCCTTCTCTGTGACTCTGATTGTGAATGAAAGAGCTGTTATCTCTCTGATCAGAGCGTCAATCTTCTCCTTCATCTTCTGACTCTTCTGCTTTTCTTCCTCCCTCAGAGCTTTGATCCTGGCCTCCTCTTCCTCTTGTAGAAACTGGTGAAGCTTCTTAAACTGCTTCTTAATCTGACTCTCTGTGTGTTGAGCCTGGAACTTGATGTGTTCTGCTGTTTCATCAAAGTTTCCTTTAATCTGCTGAAAGAGCTTCAGTTTCTCCTGTACAGGCTTCAGTGATTTCTGGAGCTCCTCTCTGTGATCCCGTGCAGCTTCATCAATGGGTCTGAATTTATGATTGGTGTGTGCTTTTGAGTCTCTACAGATGACACACACTGGCTTGTTATGATCCAGACAGAACAGTTTCAGTTTCTCAGAGTGCAGACTGCAGAGAGGCTCAGACTTTATAGAAGCTTTCTGACTTCCTTCCAGTAAGGTCTCACACAGGTTCTTTAAAGCCAAGTTAATTGGTGGGTGTTTTCTTCCAGATGTGCTCTTACATATAGGACATTCACGTAATTGTTTCTCTCTCCACTGTCTAAACAGACAGTTCTTACAAAAGCTGTGGCTGCATGACAGGATAACAGGATCTCTAAATATTTCATGACATATCGAACAGCTCACGTCTTGTCTCATTGCAGAGGCCATTGCGGCTGTAAACAGGAGGCCCAAAGTTAAAACATGAAGGTAAACACTTTTCTATGAAGTTATTGTCATCTTGACCTGAAAACCCACCTTCACAGATTGAAGTCAATATCAGGTTGAAGCAGGTCCTCCTGTAGCTGTCCTCTCCCTGTGGGCGTTGCAGGTTTTGTGAACTGATTGTCTTTATCTTAGCCACAAAGACTGGGTCTGTTTCCTGCTTTGGGTATGAGTCATGAAATACGCGGGGACTTGTCACACACTGGAGACAGTGCCCCTTCATGTCTGGCTGCAAAACCTTTCAGTCAACTGTTAAAGTCATCTTGTCATCGAGTGAGGCTGCAAACACATAGCAAACATGAAACTCACGTTCACTGTTTGATGTCAGCGGCAAATTGAAGCAAGCCCTCCTGTAGCTCTCCTCTCTCTCAGTTGTTGGTTTTGTCAGCAGAGAAATCTTACCATTTTCATTTCAGCAGGAAGAGAAACGTCTTCTGATTTGCATTGGAGTGATGAAGTGGAAAAAATGGGGTGTTTTATCTGTACTGGAGGTGGTGCATCATACACATCTGTTAAAATGGTGCTTCATATGTGCTTCACTCTTTACTTAATTATTATTTGAAGAAGTAATATAAGTAAGGAAACACAACAGCTTTTTATACAACTTTTAGTACTTAAAATTAATTTAATAAAACTAGAGACCGGCGAGACTAGTGAGTGAGGGGTTCACGGTCTAAATGCACAAGAAAGAGAGGAAGTGCAGCAAGTTAAACCAGCAGATTTCATAATAAAACGGAAAAAAACATGAGAACAAAAGCACACCATTGACAATAAATAACTTTTAAATCATACAGATGCATCACTGTAGATTCTATATTATAGAATCAATATTTCACTGCTGTATACTTTCTTGAAGCACAAAAGGCACTGAATGCTTTCTTCTTCATTTTCTTCTTAAATTGTTGATAATTGTTGAGCAACGACCAATCCTTTATGTATAAGACTGGAGAATCAATATTTTGTTGTCGGTGTTGCCCTTTATTTGTTAGGGACCAAGCAGAAAGGCAGAGGACAAAGGTGCAAAACTGCCAAAAAAATGTTTTGATAAAGTTTGAAAAAGTGTTATCTACACTTCAAACTAATCAAGGAATGAGTGTTATGAAGTGTAATTTGAACGCAAAAGTCTACGTGAAGTGTTATTACTTAGGTGAGTGTAAAACTGAAAGCAAAAGATTGTGAACTAAACAAATACTGACACATACTGGACAAATGCTGTGACTGCCACAATGTGACTCTGGCACTGGTTCATTATACTTTTCTAACCTTTGCAAGCAGATAACAACAACAAAAGTTGTATCAGTGTCAAAACATACACTAAACAGCCATAACATTATGACCAAATATTGTTTAGGCCCTGCTTTCTGACGTCCCGCTTTAAGTTGAGAGGTGGAGCCTCCATGGATTGGACTTTGCTTGTCCAGAACATCCCACAGAAGCTGGATTGCATCGAGATCTGAAGGATTTGGAGGCCAAGTCAACACCTTGAACTGGATGTTATTGTTCCTCAAACCATTATTGGACCAGAGAGTATTATCCCACTGATCATCAGGGTAAACTTTTTCCAAGAAAAGGTTTGACAAGGTCTGGCAGGACCCAAGGTTTCCAAGCTTTATACTGAGTAAAGCATCATTGTGCCTACACTGGCTACAGAATCTCATCTGTTGGATCAGACTTCATGAAGATTGCTAAGTTCTGAGTCGACATCAACTCTGAGGAAAAATGTTAACTTGCTGGCTGATGTATCCCACACAGTGACAGGAGCCATGAGAACCAGTGTTATTCACTTCACCCGTCGGTGGTCATAACCTATGTAATGTAATGTTGCCTTAGAAGAGGTTTGAAAGTAATGTCGATAGCATAGTCTTGAAAACAAATGTGTGCAGACTGAAGACTTTGTTTTTCCATGTTTTGATATCAGAGCTCAAACTTCTATCCTCAGTTTCTTGTGTATCAGTCAACGAGAACAGAGAAACATATAATGTAATATATAATGTGTACACGAGCACAGGTTTTTAGCTTTGCGCACCATGTTTGAGTTTACGGGGTCAAAGCAGCAGCATCAGCAGATTAAACTCCACCTCTCACCTGACTGATCCAAAGGAGAGGCAAACGGGCGGTAAGAGTTACCTTCAGACCAAGCTTACCACTTCCATACTGAGACGAAAGTGTGTGGTGTAAATTTTTCTGACTTCAAACACTGAACGTGAGATTTATGAAACAAAACAGGAGTCAATGTGGAAGTAACTTTTATTGAACTTTGTACATGGGGGAGGAAACTGTATCTGATTAAGCTCTGAGCTGCCTGGTGCAACTTTACTCCTGAATATGGCTTCGCGATCTGAGGAGGAGCTCACCTGTTCCATCTGCCACGAGATTTTTAGAGAGCCCGTCGTCCTCTCTTGCACACACAGCTTCTGTAAGGGCTGTGTGCTGAACTGGTGGAGCGAAAAACAAATGCAAGAGTGTCCTGTTTGTAAGAGAAAATCGTCAAAGAATCAACAACCACCTGTTAGTCTGGTGTTAAAGAACCTGTGTGAGGCCTTCTTACTGGACAGAGATCTTAGAGCTTCTACAAAGTCCGAGCCTCTCTGCAGCCTGCACTCTGAGAAACTCAAACTGTTCTGTCTGGATCATCTGCAGCCCGTGTGTGTCGTCTGTCTGGACTCAGAGACGCATGCTGACCATATATTCAGAGCCATCGATGGAGCGGCACAGGATCACAGGGAGGAGCTCCACAGACGCTTTAATCATTTACAAGCGAGACTAAAGGTCTTTGAAGATGATAAAGTAAACTGTGATCAAACAGCAGAACACATTAAAGTGCAGGCTCAACACACTGAGAGGACAATTAAGGAGCAGTTTAAGAAGCTTTACCAGTTTCTACAAGAGGAAGAGGAGGCCAGGATCAAAGCTCTGAGGGAGGAAGAGGAGCAGAAGAGTCGGATGATGAAGGAGAAGATTGATGCTCTGAGCATAGAGATAACAGCTCTTTCAGACACAATCAGAGTCACAGAGAAGGAGCTGAAAGCTGGAGACATTTCATTCCTGCTCAACTACAAGGCTGCAGTGGAAAGAGTCCAGCAGTGCCCCCTGATGGATGATCCACAGCTGGTTCCAGGAGCTCTCATAGATGTGGCCAAACATCTGGGCAACCTGTCCTACAACATCTGGAACAAGATGAAGGAGAAGGTCTCCTACAGTCCTGTGATTCTGGACCCAAACACTGCTCATCCAGACCTCGTCCTGTCTGAAGATCTGACCAGTGTGAGTCTCAGACAGAAGCAGAGGCTTCCTGAAAACCCAGAGAGGTTCAACAGTTACCGCATTGTCCTCGGCTCTGAGGGCTTTGACTCGGGGACTCACAGCTGGGACGTTGAAGTCGGAGACAATTTTCACTGGAGACTCGGTGTAGCAGCAGAGTCTGTCGTGAGGAAGGGTCCCATAATGTCTGGACTGCTGGGAATCGGGTTTTATGAAGGTCAATACACAACATGCTCACTGCCGGGTCCGGACGTTTTCCTGCCAGTGAATAAACTCGAGAGGATCAGGGTTCATCTGGACTGGGACAGAGGGACGCTGTCATTCTTTGACCCCGATGCGAACACACACATCCACACATTCACACACACTTTTACTGAGAAGCTGTTTCCATGCATCAGCAATGTGCATGTTCTCCCTCTGAAGATGTTGGCAGTTGACGTCGCCGCACCAGAGAAACACAGTAAGCCAGTTTTTCAGTAATCTGGAACATTATGGAGGTCGTATTAAGCAAATGAGTCAGTGTCCAGTGTAAATGATCCTAAGATTACATTGTTTACATTTCAGTCATATTCTGTTGTGAATGAATCTGATGGTAAAAATGAACACGCAATGAAACAGACCAAAAAGAAAGATGAGAGAGAGACACCTGTTCAATACAAATCAGAAATAATTATTTTTGATATATATTTTTTGATAAACATACTGACAGATGAGCAGGATGTGATTTTTTTTTTTATTATTTTTTACTGCAAAGCAAACATTCAGATATCATTTCTGCTGTAAAACAAAAACATAAAGCTGTGGATAATGTCTCTTAAGGCACTCCTGTACTAATCATTTCAGATCAAACATAAACACCCCCCAAAATACATTTACTTGCCACTTCATTAGGTACACAAGTCAAAACGAATGAATTCTAATATAACACACCATAACGTCTGCTAAATGTCTCTTCATTTTCATGGACACACACGATTCATTTATTGCGTCAGGATTTTTTAAAAAGAAATAACATGGAAGACACGCCTCAGATTGCACTGTTAAATAAAGGCTGAAAAAATAAAAGATCCAGTTGATTAAACTCTTGAACTCCCAGTTTATCATTCTGCTTCTACAACATATATCTACATGCACCCTCTTGCCAGCTCATTAGGTACAATCTAATAAAACAGTCCTACACTGAATCCTCCTTCACGACTAATCTAATGTTCAGTTGATGCTGAAATAATTCAACTGGAGGATCATTCTGGAGGATGTGGTTTATGGTGCTGTTAAACTGAATTGAATTACAGTAGTAGTAATGTACAGCCACATATCAACTATTACCACCTGGATTAAAACTCACGTCAAACTAACCTCATTGATTGACATTTAGGACATTTTAAATAATTTTCTTTATTAAAAAAAAACCTCACAGATGTGAGCTTCACTCTTGGGAGTTTTTGGTGAATGTATTTATAACAAGACCCAACGATCCATTGATAATATTTAATTATTCCCGTCACTAATATAGAAAACATTAATACTGTACAGAATATCTTCTATATTTGTCTCTTTAAAATTAGGTGCACTATAGTGGAAATATATACTATAGCAAAAATGTTAACATATTCTGATAAGTAGCTGAATAAAGCTAAAATTAGAAGCAAAGGACTGTTGCTACAATTAAACGTTTATTTATTGTTTTGGTATTTTTATGGGTAGGTAGGTTTTTTGTGTCACTGCTGCAACAATTCCTCACTGAAGAACCAAATATGAATTAATCCGCCGCAAAAAATAGTCCCAGATAAATTCAGTTTAGGCAAGTTATCATTTTCTTTTAAAGTTTTTAGTACAGTGAGGATGAAGCAGAGGACCACAGACAGGTCGCCGGCATTTTTGTGGGACTTATTATTATAATTATTATATAAAATCAAATTGTGGCCGTCGGCATTTTATTGGCACAAACACAAACGTCGGTCGATGATTAAGTCCAAGCTTCGGCCAACTATCGGAGTTACAGTTCTAAAATCTTAAATATTTTGCTATTAACAGCCTCATAGATGTAAAAATACATATATAAATATCTGCAGAGGGACTTTATAAGATTAACATCATGCTCAGTGAAGCTTCTCTGCAGCATTTTGTACAACTGAGCTGAAGTCGCCACACAGTATAAAAATACAAACTACTTTTTATTGCATATTTATATTAAACTGATTTTCTTCAAACTACTTCTAAATCATTTTTCGGACGAGGAAGAGGTGTTAATAACCAGATCACTCTCTGTATATCAAATGTGTTTCAACAGAGATAGATTAGAACAGATCAATGTCCGTCGTCCTGATTTCTAAAATCAGATATAAACTTTTAAAAGGAATCAAAGAAGTTAAAGCCGGACAGACCGGATTACACACTGGATCGTCCAGTGAGGCCAAAGAAACACTGAGAATGAAACATATTCATTAGAGAATTAGAAAATATATATATATTTTGTTGTTTTGTGAAGTATAAAATCTTTTCAGAAGCATCAGAGATGAACAAAGACAGGTACAGTCACATGATTTAAAAAAAAACAGAAAAACAAAAGCAGCACAGATTCAAACAGCAACGTCATGAATTATGTATAGACACAGCAAATTATTAGATTAGTTTGAACTATTTCTGAACAATGTAGTGTTAAAAAACAAATAAAAAAACAGAAGTTAAAACTTTTTTAACAACATGTTATCGTCAGGGTTAAAAAATAGGGTTGTTTGGTCTTATATACTGATTAAACTTTTTTGTGATTAAAGGAAAACTATCAGTTCTCCTTCTCCACATCTGTTTTTGTCCACTAGTAATTTATTTTTTTTTATCCAGTTTACGACTGGTACGTCCACTGCAGGTTGTAAACCATTAATAAATGTAGATGTGGTTATTTAAATATAATGTGTTCTACTTGTCTTTAAAATCAAACAAAAATTACAGACCAGGAACGAATTCTTGGTTTAAGTGTTTGTGAAGGAGCTTATTGGTGATAAACTGCGTCGTCTGACAGGTAGATGGCACGATGAGGTGAGTTTTTGTTTTTTACTGCAAAATCACAAATCCTTAACAACATGAAGGTAAAAAGATTCTTATCAAAATGTATTTATGTAACAATGTATTTGTATTAAAATCAGACTTTTTTTCTATTCTCATACATGCACATTTAATTACCATTAGGAAAGAATTTCAAAGGTAAACATGGACGTTGCCATCTTTACTGTGTCTGATGGTCTTGGTCATTCATTCTTTATTAGTCCTGTGGGTTTTAGGTGAGCTCCACCCACACGTGTTCCTGATGAAAACCTAAACTCCCCACCAGTCGTTTCTAACTGAAGACGTCTTGAAGAAACAAACAAGTCGCCTCTACTTTAGCGTTGTTTTCTGGATATGCTATTTGCTAATCTATCGACAGGGACGACCCAAACGTACCATCTGCCTCTGCTTCACTACAGCATCTACCTCCATCAACATACAGTATGGCTGCCCTTTGCATTTCTGATTTTATCATCACAGCTCTCTGTGTTTGTGGAGCTGCTCCTCAGGCTGCCTCACATCTGGAGGATTTTTATTTTGCCGCACCAGATCCACATCTGTCCAAACCAGTGCAAGTCCCGGATGCGTTCAGAGTTTTAGTTTTTCTCCCGTCCCGTCACTCTGCTACGAGTGCAGGACCTCGGCTTCCGACACCTGCCTGTCCACCCATCTGTCCATTAATCTGTCCGGGCTCAGTTCCCCTCCCGCCCTCTGTCTCTTGGCGAGGTCGCTAGCGATAGCAAGCGCTCCTCCTTTCAGGAACCTGACAAAGTTCTCTCCGACCAGCGGCCCCATGGCGTACATGCCCGGCCCCTCTGCTGCAACCACCTCGTTTGTGAACGGGTCCACTTCAACCGGGTTCCTCCGGCAGGTGATCGGTTCTTTGGGGTTCATGCCGAGCTCACGGCCGTTGTCTTTCAGAAAGGAGAGGTTCGGGTGGGCGCCGATCAGAACCAGCACCTTGGAGACCTGGACCACCGTCCGCTCGCCGGAGTCCGACTCCAAAACGCACTTCCTGTCAGGGCGGAACTCCACGACCCTGTGACGGGGGAAGCTCAGGTAGCCCGGATAAGAGGACGAGGAGGAAGAGGAGGTGGAGGAGGATGGAGACGACGGAGTGGAGCGGAGGTTCTGGGCGTGGTCCTGTGGCCGAGGGCTCGGTTGGTGCTGCTGCTGAGTCATCATCTGGTGAACCTGGAGGCCAAAGGAGAGAAGAGAGAGGTTAGAGCTAAATTAATTAATGAAGTATTGACTAGTTGGGTCATCCATGGCAGCGCTCCTCACCTTGTGGTACTCTGGGTAGAGCAGTTTGGGGAGCTGGTTGAAGATGAGGCCAGGGTCGGTGACGGAGCGTCTGAATGCATGGTAGACGGGCGTGTTGAGGTGGTGTGCAGCCAGTACAGCGTCGGCCGCCGTAAGCCCCGCCCCCACCACCAGCACCGGGTCCGAGGACTGGTCGAGCTCGCCGCGAGAGATGGCGGCCTCCAGCTCCCAGAAGGAGTGGCACACAAACGGCAGGGACTCGCCCTCCACGTCGAGCCGGGCCGGGATGTCGTGCGTTCCCGTCGCCAGCACCACATTGTGGGCCAACACGGAGAAAGGCACCTCCTCGGAAACAGAGGAACCACCTAGCAACAGGAGAAAATAAACAGGAAGTTTATCATTATATTGTCTAAACATCCTCTTCTGAAACTATCACAAGTTGTTTACGTTCACCGTACCTGCCAGTTCCTCTCCTTCTCTTCGCTGCAGTCCCGTCACTCGCCAGCACGCCGGTGACCCCTCCTGGTTTCCGTTTTGCCTGGTCACCGAGGTGACGGTGGTTCCACAGGCGAAGTTGTGCTCCAGGGACATCTGGGTAACGTAGTGCTGGTAGTAGGAGGCGATCTCCGCTGGTGTTGCACGGTCATTTCGTACATTTCTGGTATAAAAACAAATTGAAATCACCCGTTAGTACAAGATACAGACCTGAAGTGGTTTGATAAATAAATAATAAATAGCAGCGTCCAAATTACCCTAGAGTCTAAGAGAGGTGAACAGGAAGTACAAAGGAACATGAAAATAAACCAGTTGTTACTGTGATAGTAGTCATTTTATGCAAATTAAATTGGCGCCAACCCTATCCCATATGGAAAACAAACTAAGGCTCAGACTCATATTTTCACTACAGTGTCAGGTCGTCTTTGGCCTGTACTGTAACTTCATTCCACCAGAAATAACATTGTTATTATGTGGTGAAATGTTAAATCTAACACTATCACTAGGCCACTAGAAACTAGAAATCTATGCTTTATCCAGGTTAACGACGTTTTCATCCAATTGGCCGACAAGCTAAAAGCTCTTTATCTTGAGAGCAATCTTCTTGCAAACAGATTATCAACGACAGGTTAGCAACCAATGAGCTGAGTGAACCTTTTTTGAAGTTTTAATATGTTACTAGTCAGAATGTAATGATTTTCTAATGATCACACCTGCGTTTGTCTCTCATCCAGTCCTTCAGTTTGAGACCAGGAAGCTCCATCCAGTTAGCCAGGCTCAAGGTTAGCATGGAGCCCTCCATAGCCTGCACACACAAAAAAAAGAACTAACGTTAGCGCAGGTTGTTGGGTATAAAACTGCTCTGTTCATTCAGATGAGTCACATCCACATCCACATGCACATCACAGAGTCAGTGTGTGCAAATAAGCAGCCGCCGGCAGATGTAACTATAATGTCTGCTAAATTTAACTTCATTTTCATGGACAAACTTGGGAGATTTGTTTATTGTTTTGTAAGGCAGAAAAATGAAAAGATCTGTTGATTAACTCCACGAAACATACAATGTCTAAATAATCAGTAGAACACAACAACGTATATAAAGAAAGTTAATATAATTTCTTTTCATTTGTTCTCTTCTATTGTTGTTTTAGGCTGTTGCTGACAGATGTAGTACCAGACTATTGCATTACAACCTTTTCACTAGTGCACCTAATGAACTGGCCTGTGAGTATTATAACATCTATATTTGTGGCTACATACATGCCAGGCTCCTCCCGGTGGACCCTTCCCCAGCACCAGGTGAGGAACCGCACGCTCCGGCTCGTATCGCCATTCCAGCGGCGAGATGTGGTCCAGTCCGAAGTCGCTGTCGGGCAGCAGCAGGGAATCGAAGAGCACCGCCACGGGATTGGACGATCGGCCCTCCAGCCCCTCGCACAGGTACTCCAGATCCTGAAGACAGAGAACAAACACAGTCAGTGAGAGCCCCATTTGTGACAACTGACTGAATTCAAAGTGAAATCAAAAGCAGAAATCTTTGTACCTGCTCTAGCAGCGAAAGGTGAGGCTGCTCTTCCAGCTTGCTCTGCAGCAGGGTGTTAGGGTGCGATGCCTCGGGTGACAGGTAGGGGGTGTAACCTGACAAGAGGTATGACAGACAGATCCCTGAAGGGCCATTACCTGAGAAACAGAAAGAGAGAGGGGGGGTTAGGTGGTAAGTCTTGGTGCTGTTGTCAAGTTGTACTAGCTAATCTGTGTGATTGGTTTCAGATTTCACTGTCAGCCTGCAGCTGTTGTTACTGTCTGTACATGTCGTTGTTGGTTTCACCTGTGAGGAAGAATGTGCGTACTTCTCCATTAGCCAATTTAAAATTAAAATTCTAAGAGAGAACTGAAAATAAGCTCAACATCAAACAAAATATTTGAATAATTTACCTTTAAAATGCATCAATGACCGCAGCCACTAAAAACATGCACAGTCACTGGATGACTGATATTAAAGTCAGCAACATGCAAATATGCTTAGTCATCGTGATTTCACAAATTCACATTTTAACACACTAAGCTCATACAAGAACAAACTCAGCAAAATCCATGCTCTTGACGATTCAGACTTTTTCCTGGTTTAATCACTCTGAAATGCGATGTCTCCTGTGTCTGGGCCAAAACGTTGCACTTGAATGCACCACAAGGACTACAGCCAGGGACCAGCTGGTGAATACATTCAGCCCCTCAGAGGAAATAAGGCTACGAAGAGTTACACACCACCATCAGCTGCTCTACACTTGTAAGTTGCAAGTATAAGTTTCATCACGTCCGTTTGTTTTTCTTGCACAAAGATAATGCAGCCTGGGACTGGTTGCGTGGGCATGCTGTGAACTGAGCCTACAGTCCTAGAGCCTGAGGTGCAGGTTTGAGTCCAACCACTGTCACTTCCTACGTAACGTCCTTCAAAGCCACAGGCAGAGCTCCAACTAGTACCGATAAGTGAGACAAACCACCAAAACTAGAGACAGCGACAACGGCGGTCTTGTTGTGTCAACGCTGAATCGTCCACCCGTTTATTTAGCGTAACACTTGCCCCCCCCTGCTTCTCGCTGTGGCTTTACTTCAGCTCTACTCAGCCAGTGGGCTATTATTAGAAGTCATTGTGCGAACAGGTCTCCAGCCCCTTTCTCTGACAACTCTGCAACGGCGAGCATTTACTACGCTGTAATCTGAGGGCCACAGGTCGCACAACAACAAGACACAACACAGCTACACATGAGCAAAGCCAATATAAGCATCTAAGCAATGTGTGCGCTTTGTTGTGTGTTTCTCACCGATGATCACCACAGGCAAAATGTCTCCAGGGAGAATGTCTTTATCGTGAAGATCCATTTTCCTACAAAAGATAAAAAAAAAAAAATGTTATCACTATATGGTCATGTTCATCATTCATGTTACAGCTGTTACATAAGACTGAGAAAGTGGACCAGAGGTGGATTAGCTAATAATTCCTAAGGCCAGTCAGCAGCCTAATGATGACTATGTTCGATTCCATTCACCTCTGACGCACACACGCACACACACACACACACACACACACACACACACACACACACACACTTCCTCATGGTGTAACACAGCAACATGACCTCAGGCAAACAAAGCCATGGTGGCCTGACATCAAACCGACATCAAACAGGAGAGAGTCAGTGTCAGGGAGACGACTCTTTACATTAGATTCTCATGGACTAAATTCCTCTCAACCTGAAGAACTTCGGTTTGTGAGGGTTGTGTTGGAGCTCTTACGACATTAAAAAAATCATATTTTATTACATATGAATTTACACTGTTAATCTAAACTCATAAATCACTCCAAAAATATGACTAATAAGTCACGGACCCACGATTTCAACAGGCCCGATGCAGTTTACTCAGCTGCGTGCGGGCGGAACACTGACGACTCAAGGGCACGCTGACAGGAGTCGAGATCACATTTCACCATGAGCACAGGCTCAGTTGAACGAGACAGGTGTTTCATGGAAACAGCTGGATAAAGCCTGGGCTCAACGATGAGAGCCGACGCAAACAGTCTGGATCTTCATTGAATGGCCTTTATTTTGTCACCGACTTGAGAATAATGATGATAAATACTTTGGATTTTATTTAGACTTCTCTTTTGTCAAGAGTCAGATACAGATCCTCCGATAGCCCTGAAGCCTGAACTAAGTTCCTGTTCCCACTAAATTTCTGTGAGTCAATTTCAGGCAGTGTCTAGAACGTGAACTTTAGACTTGCAACTACCGGTAATTTGGTCTTGACAGGTTTGACTCTGAAATATGGAGCCTGGAGGATGTTAGACAGTCATTATGTAATTTGGTACAGCAGCGTATCTGATGATACCTGTGTGTGTGTGTGTGTTGAAAGATGGCGACTGCAAAACATGTGCAAAGAGCAAACACCGACGAAGGCTCTTTAACAGAGAAGCATATGTCACATACGTGGCTGTGGGACGATCCGATTGTGTATTTTTGTCTCTGCATCGGTGGAAACATGTCCCATAATGGAGAGGCCGCCCTCACATTGTATTGTGCAACCTAAATGAAGCGCGGGGCGAAGAATTCAGATTACAGTCCGGTGACTCAGGATCAGAACCAGCCTGGTATTTCCTATAAGTCATCCTCTTTCTCATTCATGAACTTCTCTTTCTCTGTAAAGATTTGTCTAATAACGGCAAAATAAAGTTCACTTTTTTAGTTTCTTTTTTATTCTCGCACCATTAAAGCTGAGATCCGTGTTGGATAAATACCTCTTTCTGCTTGTTTGTCATTCACTGAAAATCTAAAGCTCTTTACTATTAAAGGTTAAAACGACACGTGATTTAAACGAAGAAGGATCTTAGCAATCTCATCTTGTTAAATTGCCAAAGTCGTGCGCAACTCTCCGCCAAAACCGGTATTCAGGCCCTAGGCGTGCAAATTTTTCATCTGTACAGACACGAGTGGGAGTGACGACTCGGACTTTCCACTCAGGGCTCATTATTCACATTTTTTTTCACATTCCTGCGCAGGAACAACCTCTCTTTGTCGCCGCTCCTACTCATTAAAACTCAACCGAATGGGGACGGGGGTCACCTACACAATGCACACACACAGAGAGAGAGAGAGAGAGAGGACAAAATATAGATCATTATGTCAACTGTGATCTCACTCCTGTGCACACGCGCGCCCGTGCGAGCCAAGGCCAGCTGCAGCGGCGGGGTCGACTTGAACAACCTGCAGAGTCATGCTTACGCAGGCCAGCGCAGGACGATGAGGAGAGGGAGAGGACGAAACCAGGGGAGAAGAAGAAGAAGAGAAAAGAGGAAGAGGGAGGTGAGGATGTGAGGTCAAGACGGGCTGAACGGGACTTTGAAGCAATGAAGAAAAAAGAGGAACGAACGAGCTGGAGAGAAAAGAGAAGAGAAGCTGGGAGAGATAAAGGAGGTTACATAAGAGCAGAGCTGAGGTTGGCATCCGGCCCAGACTCCAGTGAGCTTCATAGTTTAGTGAAGAGCAAAAAAAAAAAAAAAAAAAAAAACGCACGCACACACAGACACACACCGTCTGTGCACATGACTACGTGCAGTCCTAGTAGCACGGTTTCCTTGAAGGGATAATTAGTTTCCCTTGTTTTTTTTTTTTTTTTTGTGTGTGTGTGTGTGTTTCTTTGGCACTAAATACTTGTAACGTCCGCCAAGAAACAGTGACTAACGCCCTGATCTGCAGCGCTGCGCAGTCGCCTGAGTCACTGGAGGCCATTGTCTTTGGTGTTTATATAAAGAGAATGGAATTTAGCGATGTGTTTTACATTAAACGCCGAGAAAGTTAAAAGTTAATCCAACGCTAAAACCAACACCTGAGCCAATGCTGACTGCAAACTGTGTCCTCTTTATAGGAAACAAACTCATTATTTCCTGCACCACAATCATTCCACTCACACCTGTCCTTTGGGTTTTTTTTTTCCCTGCAGCTGCGGCTAATAACACCTGATAGTTGCGCCTCACACAGGACAATTATAGTCTTCAATTCTTGCATGACACATATCGATCAATGGTGCCATTCGTGACGCGCTGGCATCAGCCGTGACCCATCAGTTAGCACGTCCTACACCCATTTTTTTGTTCTTGTTGTTAAACTGACGTCATGTAGTATGAAGTCGCTATAAAAGTCCAGAGCTCCACCTTGGAAATTGTTGCTAAAGGGCCAAACTTGGGTGTGCTTCTTTTTTCTTTTTTTCTTTTTTTTATTCTCTAAGCGAACAGGAAGACTTTCTGTTTAAAAAGAATAATAGAATTTGCATTTTTATGTTAGTCTCTGGCTCCAGAAAAAAAAAAAAAAATGTAAATATCATGTGCCTGCACATGCCGAGTGTGATAAAACTTCATACTGTGAACATTTTTGTCCACTCCCTGGCTCTTTTTTTTTTTTTTTTTTTTGGCACATGTATGTAAAATCTGTACCAACGTTTTTGTACATTTTCCACGTTTTATGTTGTTTCTAGTGTTTATTGCACCGAAGACCGAGACAAATTCTGTGTGAGCAAAAAATAGTAACACATGAAGAATTGAATATCTGCTCATTTATTCAGACGTTGTGATATTTAAAACCAGCCCGTCTGGATATTTTTTGTATATTGTGTACATTTTATATAGTTTTTTTTCAAGTTTACTGCACCAAACCGAGGCAAATTCCTTGTATATCTGAGCACGTACGACAAGAAATCATCTTCTTGGTCATTTTCAAAAAGGAAATGTCAAAAAAAAAAAAAACGTGATATTGTCATTGGAAATATTTGAGTTTAGCTCATTGTCCACACCCTGGCTCTTGTTTTTGAGCATGCAGCATAATTACATAGAATTAAAGTGACCTGAGCTCTTGGACAGTGTTCTACTGGATGTTGTCTACCCTCTTCGCCTTCCCTTCCTGTATTTACTTTACAGTCGGGCTGTTTTCGTTTCACCGTGCATGATCAGCTGATCCTGACAAATATTCAAACGTTTTCTCCAACTAATCAGATAACACTGAACCCGAGTGGCAAAACAGGTTGATCGCCTTGAGCTGCAGCTGATCCAAGGACGCATATACAATACTGGACTTTGTAACACTCAGAGCAGTAGAAGAAAGTGTTATATGATGAACTATCCAGCAGAACAGCTACGACAACAATGACGCAGCACTAGCTGCTTCAGGGAAGTGTTTAACTATGGTGTGATGCAAGCCTCGCTGGTTGCACAGACTTCCTGCGATGATGATGTAACAGGTTATAATCACACAGTTTGCACCCACAAACCAAAGCTAGACTAAAGACTTTTGCTTTGTTGCCACTGGTAGACTTCCAATTGATTTCTTTTTAAGCTTTTTTTGAAATAAAATCATTTAAAAATGAGACTTAAAACCAATCAAAGTCGGCTTTTATTTCAGGATTTTACAGGATGGTGCGAGTCTGACTTAATGAGGAGTTCAATATGTGGTGTGTTTCAGCTGATACACAGAGAACACGCACATGGACAATCCTCCAACCAATGAGAGCAATTTCCCTGCAAACTAATTCACATCTAGAGCGTTTACATCACAGGTGTCAAACGCAGCCCACGGAGCGGTTGTTATTTATATGTTTATGCCCCGGCTTAGATGATGTGTGTGACTACACATAAAGCCAAGCCTGAATGGTTCACTGGAGCAGGCGGGAAAAAGCTACAAACACAAACCGTCTTAACCCAGTTGACGCCTCATTTAACAAAGAGACACCTCTTTCTTTCCACGTAACAGCGTCTGACTGCCGTGACTGGTTAAAAAAACCCCTCCATATGGCACCTGCCCTGACCTAAAAGCATCCCGCGGATGGGCGGCCCATCTGCCATCTGCACCGGGACCAGGCGGCTAATGAGATTTTAATTATGTCTGGCGAAGACCTGCAGGAGTCTGTGAAGGCTGCCGACGTCTAGCCGGAGATATTGCTTATAAACTGGTGTGTAACGATGCAGACCTTAAGGGCTCCTGGATTCTTTTATGGGCTGATATGCTCTCTAAAGTCAGTCATGCTGCGTACGAATATCTAAATTTAAACATAAACTCAAAACTAACTTTCGGGGTTTTTAGTTCTGTGCGAACTGCCACATTCTGACCTCCTCTCTGTAGGTACTTCTGATGATTATCTTATGAATCACTATTTAATTAATTAATTGTTAACCTGACTTCATAATAACAGGAAATGAGGGGTAAAAAAAAAAAAGACATTTACAGCTGCAGAATTTTTTTGTGTTATTTTTAGCAATTAAAAAAAATGTTCAAGTGAAACTAAACGCCCACAATAAGGCCTTAAATGATGACGAGGATGAATGCAGCTACGCTACTGGAACCATTCTTTTGTTCATTTAACCCACTGTTACATGTGTGTACAATGATCTGGCATAACATTATGACTTCTATTGTGTAGGTCTCTTGTGCCTCCAAAACCCATCAGAGGACGGGCATGGGACTTCTGATGGTGTCCTGTTTTACATATCTCACTCTAATCTTGGTGGGCGGAACGTGTCTAAGTAACATCCACTTGCATCGCCACAAGATGATCAATGCTATTTACTTCTACCTCTCGGTGGTTGTAATGTTGTGGCTGATCAGTTTGGATCAGTCTGCTGTTATCAGACGAGTGCCCAAACACCCAGAAGGGGGCTTCGTGAACGAAAGGCCTCAGAGCTCAGACATTCCAGTGCCAGTTCAGGAGGCAGACGCCTTCCCTGATTTAATTTAAATACTGAAATCTTTCCTTTTCAACTCTGTGGGTAGTTCAGCATTTATTTACCTCTCAGCAGGCGACTAAGCCTCCGCAGCTGCATGTTTCTGAGCAAAAGTTTCTCCACTCTCACCAGTCGCTGGCTCGTCATTTAACAAGTAAAAGTCCTACATGACAATAATAATAAAATGCAGCTTACACATTAACGCACGGGAAGCAATATTTGAAAGGCGTCATTCTCCGAAACGCGTGTCCTTACTTTCATGACTTAAGGTAAGTGTCGATGAATTGATTGTTTATAACCAACAGCTTATCCTGCTATAAAGACGTTTACTTATGGAGTAAGATCTTTACATAACTTGGAATTGCAGCTTTTCCTTTGTAATATTAAATGTCCTTTCTGAGTATTTGTGCAGTTTCGTTGCTATTAAATCTTTCTAGAATTTTTTTATGTGTTGTGCATTTTATTGTTTTTTTTTTTATGTGTATTGCACCAGACTGATTCCTTTTATGTCTGAGCGTGTATGACAATGAATCCCCTTCTGCTAAATAATTGATCTGCTGAATATATGTTCGTTTTTAAAATCAAATGTCACAAAATGTGAAACATTCATCAAAAAACTGCGAATTTAGCTAAATGCTGTGAACACTTGTCTACTCCCTGGCTCTTTTTTAGAACATGCATGCACAGTCTGTACCATTTCTTTGCCATTTAAAACCAGACTTTCAACATATTCTTGGTTCATTTACACCGTTTACACCACGCACTGGTATGTGAGCATATGTGGCAATATATAATTTGCTGAGAAAAATGGTGAAAAATGTGAAGTTGTTTTTCTAAATTATAATATTTTAAAGGTTTATTTGATTAAAAACTGAATATTTTGGACATTTTTTTAAATTATTTTCAGGCATCTTAAAACTAAAAACTAGCAGCCTATAATGGCATCTATAAAGATTTGACTCGTAGGTTAGTATCATTGCATATATAATCTAGAATTGCAGCTTTTTTGTGTATTAAGATATGTCCTTCAATTCCATGTGTATGAAACCCTTATCAGTACGGTCTATATTTAGCTTGATACTGTGCAGTTTGCACATGCACACACAAACTATACTGCTCATATGCTGTCCAGGACCAGACTTTCTTTATGTTCTTTGTATTTTTTGTGTCCTTCCTCACGTTTATTAAATCAAACCAAAGCAAATTCTTTGCACGTGTGAGCACATACGACCATAAATAATCTTTACCGGCTCTTTAAAATAGTTTTTAAAAGCTTTCAATATAATGTGAGAAGATAAGATTAAAAACTGAACATCATTTTCAATATTTCACGCATTTTAAACTTAAAAATTGGTACATTAGAAAGCATCTAAAAGTCACTTTACTGTTTGGACATATATAATCGCGCATATGTAATTATCCCTGCTGTCTAAATTTAGCAGGAAACAGTGGGAGAGGTCGATCTCAGCGGCTGCATATGTAACACCGAGGCTGGACCACCCACCCACCTCCCGCCGGTCAGCTGCATGACGCACAAAACGTCACCTGCTCTCACAGCCTCAAACCTCGCGTAATAAAGCGATACTAAGCACTGAGAACGGGAACAGGGGATGTAGCCGACTCACGTTAAAGCTTTGCGTCCTCAGAAGAGACCAAGACTTTGTGAATTTATCTTCTTTCTTCCAGCTTCAGCACTCACACATTTCTCTTCGCCCGGTTTCTTCCGCACATGTGCTCCGTTGACCTACAGCTGCTGCTCGGAGGGCTTCATTCACGACTTATATACCACTCCCCACCGGCCAATCAGGAGCCGCCCCGCTCCGCGGTGACCACGCCCCCTCCCTCAGCCGCGGTGTCGTCATTTTCAAAGATCGTCTTTAGAGGCATGAGTCAACACCAGGCGTCAGAATCTGACGCAAGAATAAGATCTTAAAACGTTATTTCTTCACAGAAACATTAACCAACATTTCAGCATCGAGATGCACACATATAATTCATGTAAAGAAACAAAGAAAAATATTTAAAAAACACAATCTCGGGTTCACGTAATGTCAAAAACTATTTTACACTGTAGTTTCTACGCCCAACTCACAAAGATCGTCTCTATTTACGGCTTCTGAAGAAGACTCCAGAAGCCGGTTCACAAACTAGTTATGCAAACTTTTATTTATTTATTTATTCTGTGTGATTTTTTGCCAAATTTTCAACATTGCATCCATATGAATTAATACACAACCTGTATATTTTCTGTATACAAAGAGCAGATATGTACACGATACAATGCTAAAACAAATAAATAACAAATAAATAAATATATATGGTTACCAAAAATGTATAAGTATAAAAAAGAAAATGTCAGAAAATATATATGTTATTATTAATCAAATTTTTAGCCCTTTAACATAAGCATTACATCTGTATAAATTAATAAATAATATTAAACTGTTACAGAACAAATGAAGGAAAAAAGTCTACCCAAAAAATATTCTAAAAAAAAAAAAAAAAATCATGTTAAAACAAAACAATAAACTGTTATCCAGCATTTCAACACCACAACACAAAGAAATGCACCAGAGTAATTGAATATGTAAGTACATAACATTAAAAATAATAATAATAAAGTAATTATTGGGGTCTACATGGTGGTTTTAGATTTAGATTAGAGATAATGGATTGCTGTTGTGATCTGTCTATAAGTATGATGATGATGATGATGATGATGATGATGATGATGATGATGATGATGATGATGATGAAGAAGAAGAAGATGCTCTGCATGTAAAAAATGAACACCCAAAGGCTCTGACTAACAACATGTTGTTGCCACACATCACGGGACACCGTCAGGAGGCCCATGTAAATACAGACATAAATCAACAAACAGACACTAAAACAACAAAGAATGCAAACAAACCAGAAGTGTCACAAACCAAACACCTGCACACATAGTGTAGATACCAACACAACCCAGTCTGAAACACCATCAGATAACATTTGTAACTCTTCCTGGATTTGATAACAAATATGCTGCAAATACTCAAAAACAAGAATCGTGGAGGAAACCAAAAAAAAAATAATGAGGCGCGCCTGTTTTTTGGGGGTTTTTTTTGATTGCTTTTGTTGTTTGTTTTTTTTGTTGTTTTTTTTTCAGCACCCTGGCGGCGACATAATTCCTGTTAATTATTATTTGTTTTTCAGTTAGTGGTTGTACAGGCTGGTCGACTAGTCAGTTTGTCAGCTTCACTGCTGTAACATGACGCTTTAAGTATCATGTCGACTAGACACTGATCACATGACATTTATGATCCCATGATTCATTTAACCTGGCTACACTATCTCACCTGACAATGTGCGGTGGAGTTCTATTAAATGCTATTGATGGTGCAGAGTTGCAGCCTGTTTTTATACAGGCTATACATATCTGCAGCTCACAGTATGTAGCTCATGAGCTGTCTGTCCTCAGCATATGTATTCAGGTCATGAACATAGACTTCATTGTTTCAAAGCATCACTTTCTACTGTGTTTTTATTACATAACAGTCAACATTAAAAAAAAATTCCATCAGTCAGTTGTTGTTCCAACACACGCTGCGTTTATTTGACATGTTAGTCAGTGAACTAGGCTAAAGAACAGAAACAGCACCAGAAGCTACGGCCTCCAAAATGATCATACAGATGAATCACCACCTTTCTGATGCTCTTTCAATCCAGTCCAATCCAACTTTATTCATAAAGCACTTCAAAACAACCACAGAGTGCCAAAGTGCTATACGGAAGAATAAATAACAGACACAAAAAAGAAAAGAAAAAAACTGAACATTAGTAATCATGAAGGAGGATTTAGTGCACGACTATTATATTGGAAAGGATTTGTTTTCACCAGTATTTCTAATGTTTTGACATATCAGTGTATAGTCCAAGGCGGATCATATAAAACTACTTTTTTTCAACAATTTTTTCTTCTTAAAACGTCAGGATTTCTGGCTTTCGACCAGGTGGTCTAGGTTCAACTCCTCATATGGGAAATATAGGTGACTTCTTTCTAATTTTAACCCTTTACATCCAGGATTTGAACAAAGCACCTACTGCCTGCACTGCGTCCTAGGTAGCATGACTCCCAAGTTCTTTGAGTACGTACTCACATCTCAGTTAAATGCACATTGAGGAAATGTAGTTAGAGACAAATCCCTTCAGTGTTTTATGCAATGGTTTGGCACTGACCTTAAGACAGTGGTGCATGTGGACACAGCTCACTGCTTTCCTCCTCATCTTCATCTGCCACTTGTACACCTTCTGTTTTTAATGCATTTGATGTCATATTATATTTTAATAGAGTGGTAATAGTTGCAGTAGTAGTAGCAATAATATTCTTGTCTGCACATATGTAGCATCATCATTCATGCCTCTTTTTGGTTTATATTAATATACAGTGTAAGTGAAAATAAACATGACTTAAATCTTAAATCTTGGTTCTGTTAAATGATTGTGGGTATTAGACGTGCATGACATCAGCAGCTGAATGGGGTGGATAGTTCACTGATATGGTTAATGAGCATATCTGAATACTGGTCACTCTCCATTTCATCTAAAGGGTCATCTGACTTAAGTCATTCACAGATCTATAGGAAATGTGTCAGGTGTCAAATAAAACACTCCCGCTGCCCTTTCTCTGAAAGCAGAGCGGTGTGAGTCTAAAGATGCCTTTGGGAAACTCAGTGCTGGTCTATGATTCACCGGGTAATCCCGTTCCTTTGTCTGTCAGACGCCAACGTCACTGGGATCCGCTTCCAACAGCAGAGATCACAGGCAGAGGATGAACAGATTAGAGCCGGACAAAAGGGCCTGTGAAGGGTTAAAAGTACACAAAGCATTCCTCCTCGGCTTTTTTTCCAGGAACAGACAGAACATTTGGGCAGAGACAGAGACACGGTGAGGTACAGTGGTGGGCAGACACTGAACGGGGTTTTAAACTTCACACAGCCCAAAGAAAACAGCGAGAGTTCTGCTACGTAAGGTGTTTTACATCAGTGCGGCGCTGTAACCGACGACTGACGCTCAAGATTCAACACTGAACAAAATCTTTAAATCCCCGAAATCTGGATTCGTGCATGCTCTGAGACAAATACAGATGATAAATCATGAAACTGTATTTGTTGGTTCTATTCAAGGTTATACCTGTAATTACTAACGGACCTGAGTTTCAACACACATGGATTACAGGATTTGTGCAGTTGCACGACACTCATTTTCTCACATTAAATAATAATAATAAAAAAAGAGTGATGAGCATTACTCTGCACATGCTCAGTAAGTCTTTCTCTCTACCTGTTGAAAAAGAGCAGTGTCACTTCATCATGTTTCATTCACTCCTGTTGTCAGGTTTCCCCAGGTTAGAAACCTCTGTGGTGTTACAGGGGGAAAAAATACATCTGGAAATCGATGTTTTATCCATTGCCTGTATAGACCGAATAGACAAATCTCTTTGCTGAGGAGTTTTGAAGCTCAGTGTGGCGTCTACGGTTGTCGCCATCTTGGCAGAAGACTTGCTGCCTCTAGTGGTCATTCAAGAAACTGTCAAAGGTTTTGCCACTCCATTTCTCCACAATTTGTCGATTTGTTCTGGCGATTGCTAAAAGCATGATGTGTAGATTGTGCTTCCACACAAATACATGTTTCCAGATCTACAAAAACTTTCTCCCGACCTGTGACTTTACCTTCATTTCTTGTGATTGAAGTGTCACTTACTGTAAAATACGACAGCTCTCAGTGGGGAGGGACTCCCTACCTACTATAGGTGTTCTTTATTAAACTCAGCCAAGTGCTGATAAATATACTTTATTATCAGCATTTTGCATTCAATATTAAGATATTCAAATAATAAAATAATACACATATTCATTTTATTTAATTCGATTGCGCAAATATTGCAGCACACTTCTGGATTTCAACTGGGGACTGAATATGCTCTTGGCCAGTTGCAGGGAACCCGGTGTGGGATTCAAACCGGGTGCCGTCTGCAGAGAGGACTTATAGCCGTCCATCTTTAAGCTACGCTAGGTGACAGTCTGAGACGCCACAACGGATGTACGGATGAATACATTGTGTTCTATCAAGAAACAGTCCCCAAACCAGCTCAGGAAGTGTCGATAGGTGTATTTTTTTTTATCTTCAGACAGACCTGCGCTAGTTGTTTCCCCCTGCTTACAGTCTTTGTGCTTCAGTAATCATTGGGCTTGTTAGCTCCTCCCTCCGCTCTCCTCCTCTCTGCAGTCTGGCCTCGGTCTGTCTCACACCTTGTCACAGGCGGCAGCACTTGGTGAGAATTGGATTATAACATTACATAAATGAGATTATGTAATACTTGTGTCTTTGTGTAGAGAGGCTGACTGATTGGCCGTGACGTAACACTTTGTTGTCGGGGCTAAAACAGCATTGTGGAGACAGCTGGGATTAACAGATGAAGTCCCTGTGGTGCCTTGCTCAGCAGATCTCCAGACACCGGCTGAGACATCCAGTATCTCCAAAATGCGTTATGTTTGTTTTAATTTCCACGCACATTAGTTCTCCCTCTGTTGAAGACATATACTTTAAAAACACGAGAGCCTGAGACCAAAGGGGCCCATCTGCTTGAAGCCAGTCAGACAGAGAAGGAAAAGGCAGGAGAAGCAAACAAATACCCACCTGGATAAAGCAGACATGTTTAATTGACTCAATTCAGTGTTATGCAGATTCTGGTTTCTCTTGTGTTAGTGTCCTTGGTCCATTAATCAAGTACAAACCTGGAGCAGTTCATTTGCTTAAGGCCCAGGACAGAAGCAGAACCAAGCAGATTAATTCATACGTTCCAGACAAAGCATACGTGCTGCATATACACAAGATATAAACAAGACGGCTTGGCAGATTCATAATGAATAAAATTAATTAATAGTATTGCCTTTAGAACAGGCTAGTGAGCGTGCACTGTGGTTTAAGGATTACTGTTGTGGGAGTAAACACAGAGCACGGGAGCATTAAACAATATCAGCAATGACGGTCTGCAGGTCCTACAGGTATTACAAGGTCAGAGAGTACGTCTCAGTCATCCAAAAACTGGCGTGTCAAGACCATTTTTAGGCGCTAAACTTTGTCCAAGCGCCACTAAAAATAAACACTGTAAAAAGGGTTTTGTTTTGTTTGTCTGCGATAAACAAACGAAAACGAAAACGAAATGCAGCACAATAGTAGAAAGTATGTGGTTTAAACATAATATTTTTAACGTGGAAATGCAGTTGCATTGCAGTGGTATGATTTATTTACTTTATTACTTTATCACTTAACACCAACACATTACAGTTATTGGCAGCAGCCCTAACTTTGACTGGTGTTGTTGTTGTTAACTTGGAGTTTGCCAGCTAAATGTTTGATTCTCTGTCTGGCAAACCAAAAGTGCAGGTCGTCAGTCAACCCCAGTTTAGTTTGGAGCTGTTGGGCTGTTATTAAGCTTTTGATGGGAACATGTGTTGACGTTAAAGCCAAGGTGTAAGACTAATACTGCCTGTAAGTCTGTAATGTGTACCAGCTAATTTATGTTACATATTGATGGTAGAGGATATGATGGCAGGTGATGCCCAACTCTTACTATTACTACTAATACTCACAATGCCAGAGCCTCTGTTCACTGATGTAAAGTGCACGGTAATTTCATACAACGAAACCATGATATCCTGTTATCAAAAATGGATTTTCCCAACCTCCCAGTCTTATATATTTTTTTTGTATCTAATACTCGCTTGATTGACTATTAGCATTTGATTTATTAGCATTTACGTCTTTTGTAGTTGAATGTATTTGTGCATGATTGTCAGGGCAAAGAGGGGTGGAGAAGGAGGGAAGGTGGTAATGTAAAGTGAATGTTAAGAAATTTATTTCAAAAATGTATTAAATGAAGGTCCAAAATCTGGGCTTCATAAAGCTAGACTGAAGCGTGAATCGGACCCCCAAGTCCCTATCAGTGAGCAACTCTGGACAGATCTACAGTATGTCAAAAGAGCCAGTTGGCCACTGTCAACGCTCAACATAGATTGATTAATGATAATATTTTGCACCAGCTATACTTCACCCCAGAAAAACTCCATTCATTCCAATCAAATTCGTCAGAGCTGTGTTTCAGATATAATGGGAAAGTCGACACTTTTCTGCACTCTACATGGACATGTACGAAAGTGAGGCCTCTTTGGCAAGATATCTGTACTATTTTAGCCAAGATCTTGAAAATTAATATTCTGTGAGATCCAAATCCACGAACAAACAACTGACATTTCTGAAAATAGCTCTATGTATATCCAGGAAATGTACTGCAGTGACATGCAGTTCGTGTCCTTAATGACATACACAATTTTGATGCTTCATCTAGAACAGCAGCACTTCATGGTCAGTTGTAACAGAAGGGAATTGACCGGCTGAAGTGCGTGGCACAAACGTATGATGGAGCAGGTGTAATGAGTGGCCATGTTGCGGGTGTGCAAGCCCAGTTTAAAAAGCAGCACCCTGAGGCAATATATGTGCATAAATATATGTGCACTGCTTCGCACACGAGTTGAACATCGTGTTATGTCTGAAGCCACAAAGTTCTTTAGCTTGCTGGAAAGTCTGCATTCTTTCTTTAGTGTGTCACTTGTGAAGCATCACAAGTTTTTGGACACTTAAAAGAAGTCAGGATTACAGCAAAGTGTACAATTTGTACAGCTGTCGAACACACGCTGGACATGGCAGGTTCGTTCAGTGACTGCAGCGCTTCATGCTATCCCTCCTATCACTGAACGCCTCTCTACAGCTGAGGCTTTCATCTCAGTTGTCCGGGTCATGGTATATCCAAAATACTAAGCTGAAACCCTCCCTTCACAACAGACAAACAGGCAAGTATCCGATCGTCAACAAGCTGAGTTTTAGATGAACCACACATGACAGATGTTCCTGTTTAAACCCCAACTTCCCACTAGTCTTTTATGGTGCGTTCCATTCACCGCGGAGGGTGGAGGTTTAGCCATTGTTGGCGCGACATGGGCTTGTAGTTCCCATATAACACATGTAAAACGGAAATTACCCTAAATTTGAATCCAGGTTAATGGCGAGAGATGAAGTTTCCCTGCAAGACCTAGTGAAAGCCGAGTCCCAGTAAGAGACAGAGATCACTTAACATTAAAATATCTTCACCGCTTGGACCTGAGACCAGTGTCTCCGTCTCATTACTGTTTCATGAAAGTTCAGACTGGGACACACGTATTTGTGGACTGTGATTGTGATCAGTGCCGGATCATAATTCACAGCAATGTTATGTAACAATTATTCAGCATGTTTGCCTCCACCGCCCATTATCAGAGCAGTTGGTCCTGAACAGTCATGAAACTACCTATCTATCTTTCAAAAATGGGCGTGCACGGTAGAGTGTGGTGGCTGTGAACCTCTGATGTGTACAGTGTACAGAGTTGAAATGATCGTTCAATAAACAAAGGTATTTCTGTGGTATGAACAGACTTTTTTTTTCAACTTCTGACAACTTTCTCTTTTGCAGTTATAAACATTTTCGTTATAAAAGAAATGATAAAACTGGATTATGTCTATGGTTTGACACAGTGGACTCGTAGTAGTAGTGGAGTGGAGTAGTAGTAGTACCTTAATAGGCCCCAACTATTGACCAAATCACAATAACTTCTGCTTTTAAAACACTGCCTCACCGGTTTGAGCTTTACTCCACATCTCTCGCTCACTGCCTCTCAGGTTTGAAACACTCCCAGTTCCCAGCACTTGTATTTAAATTGCCGCTGGAGTTTACCGGAGTTCACCGGAGTTTAAATTGTTGCGCTTGAAGCCTCACCACGTGTAGTGGGTTGGGCGTAACTCAGATGACTGAGATGACACATCTATATTAGCCTGCGTGAACCTGCATATCCCTTGAAGAAGACATAAATGTGGAGAATGTTAAACCTGCAACGAATGCGCCATCGTGCATCAATCAGCTCGTACAAAGAATGGCTTGTTGCTAGGGAGACAGGCTGCAATGCAAACTCACTGAGTGAGATGAGACGATGGATATTATTCTAATATCTGTGTGTTGCAACAGCGTGTGGTTAGCTTAGCTTAGAAGAGTTTCTTTGTGGCTCTTTTGTATTATTTTCTTGTCCATTTGAATGAGTTGTTTTTTGTTTTTAGCTTCCATTTTGAGTTCCTCCATGGGGCACTGTTTGTAAAGTTGCACATGTTAAAACGAACATGCAGTTTTAGTTTTAGACAGTGGGTGCCATGTTCAGAGCTGGTAGAGCTCTGAGGAGACATTTCTGTCCAGATATAGTAGCATTAGCTTTAGGAAGATGTGAACTGTAAATATCCAGCAGACAGTACGGTGCTGCAGAATTAAAACAAATGCTCTTGTACAGTTCACATTGATCGCTAACTAATCTAGCAAAGAGTCAGCTACATCTGCTGCGGACAAACTTCCCCTGGCAGCATCAATTAGCATATTAGCTAACTATTTAGTTTTACCGAGCTCTACATTTAACATTTAGATTTAACATTTATATTTAGATTTAATATTTACATTTAGATTTAACATCGAACATTTTGATGTAGCAGTTACATTTAGATTTAACATTTAGATTTGACATTTAACATTAAGATTTAGCTTTAACATTTAGTGAATGTGATTAAAAAAAAAGTTACTTTGAACAATTTACACCTCATGTTTTTTTTTAGGATTTTGGACCTAAATGTTGTCTCTTTTGTGGCCATGTTTAGTTTGTTTGTGGCTGTCTATTTTCTTGTCAATTTGAATTTGCTGGTGTTTTTTTTTTTCTGGTTATTTTGCATTCTTTTTATGTCACTTTGAGTACCTTGGTGTCGTTTCTTGTGGTTGTTTCGGATTTGTTTGTGTTCAGTTTCTGACTTTGATCATGAGTCTGTTCGTGTTATTTATCTATTTATTTATTACATCATTTTGAGTCTCTGTGTGGTTATTTTGAGTTCCTTTGTGCGTTGCTGTGCTGCCAAGTGTCTTGGCAGTATGTTGCAACTGTTTCTAGGGCGTTTAACTTCCCAACAAGAAAAACCCTCATTGGCCTCAGACATATGAACCTGTGCCTGGTACTTTGACTAATCTTGTTTTCATTTATCCTTGCATTCCATCTCTGCTGGATTGTTCTTGTTAACAGATGCTACATGCTGTCTGTGCAGTTTATAAGTTATATAGCTTGATTCATCGCAAGTTGTCCATCATGTGCTGAAGCTTGTAAACTTCAGATGTTTACTACTTGTGCTATATTCTGGTGATTTTCTATAATGAAGAGGAACCTCTGTACACACCAGTGAAGTAGGACCAGGTCTGTACATGAGCAACGATTCAACACTGAGACAAAGCAGACCGTTCACTTATCCCCTTACTGCGAAATGAAGTGTTTATTTAATGGGCAGAGTCACAAACACACACCAACACAGCTCACACTGAATTAAGAATGAACTTAAACTATATTACATGGTTTATTTATTTGTGTTTGTCCTGCAAAATAAATAAAAATTATACTATATTCTGAAAAACTAACAAAGCATGGTCAGGATGATTTTCATTAAACAACGAACAGTGACTAACAAACAAATTGCAAAATATCTCGAACACTGCATAAGTGCCCTGCTACTTTGTCATTTTGATCCATTTTTAATTTGAAACTGTAAGAGGGTCGAGGGGTCATTCATGTTAAGAAATAGTCCCACTGTGTGGGGACTGACGTTGGATCCAGGCTCTAGTGGACATTAAGTTTTCAGCCCTGCAGGTTGAAGTTTGGTTTCTTTGTTCAGACCTCCTACAATAATTTTGTTTCAGTCAGTCTTGCAATAAAAGTAAACCAATCAGCTCTACCCCTCAAGGAGTTTTTTGAACACGGTTTAACGTGGATGTTTTTATACGTTGCATCTTCATAGGATTCCACATGGACAATCCAGATAGCAGCAAAAAGTTAAGGCAGGCAGAACCGGCTTTTGGCATGCGCGATATAGGCAGTTGCCTAGGGTATGAGTATAACCTTTTATAGGGGTGCAAGCCCTCACTTACTGAGAATTATTATATGTTAAAAAATATAATAATGATGATGATGATAGCAACAATTTGCAGCCTCGCCCTAGCTCCCTTTCCTCATGCTCAAACTTGCAAAAGAGGCCAGATTTAACATGTCATCTCTCTCTCCACCACCATGATCCATTGCTTGTTGACTGGTTTAGTCATAAAAGTCATTAGACTAGATTCAAACTAGATTCTTAACCTTTTTGCAAAACCAGAGGAAGAAGTGCGCCTAAGTGGAAATGCATAGAAGATACAGATTAACAAAGATTGTCTATGGTTTAGTAAGGTCTGGTTCAGAGAAAGACCAGCCATTTAAACCAGACATAAAACCTCTTTCTCTAGGCAGGAAGCACATGATGAGGCGTTGTCTTAAGTTCAAATGTCTTCAAACGTCACTAACCACTGCATAATGAAAGGAGCTATCTCAATTGGTTGCCATGATTCTGCTGTTCTGATTTGTGTCGACACATCTACAAGATGAATGTTGAGTTTCCTTTTGTGTGTGTGTGCGTGTGTTGCAGCCCAGCATGGGAACCTGCCAGGCGGCCCCTTTGTCTCTCATAATGGACTCTTGTTTGCTCCAAACCCAGTTAGAAAGCTAACAGTGTTGCTAAGGGACAGGTTTATAAACACCCATGTCTCTGAGGGTGGAGAAGTTCAAGTTTAAAACTGTTCTTAATCTGAAGAACATGGCAGATTAATCTCAGATGAGGACACAACGTTTCCCAACAGGTTTGGATGATCCATGAGCCAAGTGTTTGGCCAACAAAGATCACTAATAAGCACATAATAGTCTGAAAGCTGACAAAGGAACCTAGGGTAACTTCTAAGCAACTTGCTAAACATCATGTAAACAAGACAGAAGACTAATAGGACAATGTTTTATGGACAGATAGGTTCAAAGTCCATCAGTGGCAGTAATAGGTGACATGTTTAATGTTTAAATTATGTCTGTGAAGGCTCTTAGTCACACAGGTCATGGTATGTGCCACAAATGTTACAGAAAGGCAACTGGGTAATGGGTGAATTAGCATCAAGCTAACTAGACATGTCGTCATTGGCGGTTCTAGCTTGAATGGCTACCTGGGCAAGATTACCCAATATTTGTATATTTGTACAATAATATAGAACGTGTCATTAGAGAAGAGAACAAAAATAACACTGGTAATGAAAAAAAAAAACATATAAATAACGTGGAAATTGCAGAAGTTCATTAACTGACCGGGAGTTGAGAGAGTTGAAATCTAACCTTAGCTAGAACAGCACCTCTCAGCCAATTACAAGAGCACAAGTGTAATTACCAGTTTGGATGCTGCTTCACACAAACAAGCAAGTAAATGATTACACAAATGAATAGAAAGGAATGTACTGATGTGTAACTACCATTTAGAGCACAGACAAGTCAGACACTAAAGTGAAAACTGAAACGTCATGAATAACGAAATTCTATACCCTCGTGGAGCATGGAATAAGCTCACAGCCACAGTTTGCACCTCTGCAACAATACAGCAATGAAAATCATGTACAGGTTTCTCTACTCTGTCAGCATTGTGTGGTTGTCACCTCTTTAGCCACTTTTCAGCCTGCGTAGCTCCAGTTCTGAAACACTGTTCATCTGGTCAATGGACTGAATCACAGTCATTAGAATTGAATTGAACTGAACTGAACTGAATTTTCATTTCTTTATGAATAAATCATTTTGTATCATTGTGACATGGT
Source organism: Mugil cephalus (assembly GCF_022458985.1). Taxonomy (NCBI): domain Eukaryota; kingdom Metazoa; phylum Chordata; class Actinopteri; order Mugiliformes; family Mugilidae; genus Mugil; species Mugil cephalus. Next base: position 15,591,852 of record NC_061773.1, on the reverse strand, counting down.
TTCAGTCAGGCTCTCCAGTTTTCCCACATTTACACATTGTCATATCATTTAAAATGTACTTTTATGTTTAATTCAGTATAAGGTCAAATAAATTAAATATATTCATGTGTTAAAATATATTCAGTAAAAGTCTCTCATAGATACATACATACATCTGACCAAAGCAAAGGGCTTTAGCAGTTGCACTGTTACTGTTAATTTAGACTTGAAGACCTGACCTCCCAGAGGTTTTTTGAATATACAACTATTTGGATGATGGAAAACCTTAAACAAGCATATTGGGCCCTGATTATAGTATAGTATTAAATTTGGAAGATGCAGGAACTATAAATTGCTCTGATGCTCTGAGGGCAAACAGGTTGCCTATACTTCATCCTTATGCAGCTGCAACATTCAAAAGCAGAAGAATATCTGTTGTCAGGTTCAAATTTAGAGTAACATGACAGCTTTTTGTAAACACCTCCGAAATCACAGAGCAATCGTGAATGCTTTTGCATCTTACTAACATTCCACGCACATTTCACCGTATGGCAGCAAAAGTTGAGCCTGGTTAAAGTCTCTTTGTGGAGGACTCAAGCGTTGAACGAAACCCCCTCCCCCTCTCACAGAACATTGAGGAAGTTTTTCCTGAACGCTCAAACGTTCAGACAAAATGTCCCCGTCATCGCTCAGACTGGATCTCACAAAGACAGAGAGACAAGACCATGTCTGCACACACTCTCCGTCACATGTTTGACCCCCTGACCCTGTGTCAATGAACAGTCCTCCACAGGTCACACACACACACACACACACACACACACACAAGCCACTTGTTTAATCCCGCAGTCTGCTGAACTTGCTGACCCCAGAGCTGAAATTCAAACTTGAATAGAACAGAAAATAGAACAATACAATAGTCGTTTTTTTTTTATAATTCAGCCCCTCAGGCTTCAGGGTTCATATTCTATAAGTTGTCTTTCAGTGAATTATAAATGGGAGAAGAGAAGTCGCTGTAGATGGTCCAGTCCTTCTTCTTCACCTTTGTTGCTGATTAACCTGTTCTTAACATTTTTCCACTTGTCCCGCTGGTCTATGTTCTCTCCCCATGTAAGCCTCTTGGTAGCCTGTGCCGATCTGTGAGTAAGGGAAACTTTCTGCAGAATCGGACCTTGTGTTTTATTTTGCTCTGGGTGGCTGGCTCCAGGGGGGAATTACAGGATCACTCAGGAGCAGCAAACGCAGCATCACACTTTGACCTAAATAAGGGAATTTGCCTTCGAGTACAGAACATTTTTAGCAGCACACACGTACTTTGTTGTAACCTGTAGTGCCTTGCTGTTATGTAAAGTTTTAATATTTAGTGCAAAAAAAAAAAAAATTAGTGCAGCTTTTTAGCTCTGTTATTTTGTAATTCTTTCAGGGATGTTGCTCGTCCAGAACTTCAGGTCGACACCAAGTCTACAGCCGGTTATTTTTTAATGTCTGGGAGTTGGTGACCATCTGTAGCTTTGGCTGGTTGATACTACTTGGACCACTGTCTGCAACTTTTCTGCATGTTTAATTGGTGGCAGGACAAGTTGGTGGTAGACCTCTCTGACTGACGTCCAACACTTGTCGCTACGCGTGGGGCGAGGCCATAGACTGCATAAATGTGCAGAAACGTGTCTCGACTTGCTTGCTGGCCAAATGACGTTTACCAACAAGATCAGAAAAGGACCACTTTGACATTGCACATATTACATTAAAACCTAAAACACAAAATTATCCTCGGGAAAAGAAGAAAGAAAAGAAGTATAAATAAAAAGAAAAGAAAAGAAAAGAAAAGAAAAGAAAAGAAAAGAAAAGAAAAGATTTGACGCGCACTTGTCTTAATTTGACCCAAGTCCGATCCACCAGGGGGGGCTCTACTTGCTTTGGCTTCACCTTTTTGGAGCAGTTCTCACCGTCCACCTTTATACAGTCTATGGGCGAGACGCACAACATGAAAAATTAATGGGCTTAAATTTTTTTCTGCCGCTCCTCTCACGCAATGACGCTTCACCAAATCAAATCTGCTGTGGTGACGCAAAACCACGGATTGTTAACAAAATTCAAAAGTTGCGTCGAGTCGTTTCGAGTCGTTTAGGAAGAAAAACATTTATGGACGGGTACCAAGTTTAAACAACCTCAATTTTATGACGTACTTTGCTGAAGTAAAGTAAAACATCATCAATCGCTGACAAAGCGCAGCCCAATGACCCAGATGTGTTCTTACCTCACTCATTTCTAGGGATGCACCAATCATCCTTTTTCACCACTGATACCGATATTTGAGGTTTCAGTATCGGCCGATATCGATCCGATACCAATACAGAAAAACAGCGCGGAATTATGGTAACAAACCATAAGTTTCATTGTGTAGATAAGACTGGGATCATTCTTTTGTGAAAGGCAACAACAGACTTGATTTAAACATTTCTTTCCTATTTTTTTTTTGTTTGTTTTAAAAAAACTTATTTATTTAATAATTGTGCACCAGTAAAACAATTATAGCCATAAAAAATTTGGTACACCGACTCCAGCTCCAGAGTGACTGTCCTGTATCCTCACATCTGTACTTCAGAGAAAAACTTGTCATGTCTGAAATATCAAGTATTCAAGTCTGAGTCTCTCCATAAAGGCCATGTGCAGAAATCTTAACATTACTTTAAATCTCTTTTCATTTCCAGGATTCTTGTTGTTTCCTTCAACACATCATGATTGTTGATTGTATTAACACTGACTGTCACCAGATATCTGAGGCTGATGGGTGTGTGTGCTACTTTGCATGTATTTGGTTGTAAACCAACAACATGAGCAGCGAAGTTAAAGGTGGACATAGTTGTGGAAATATTTCTAGAACTGACATTACAGCAGCTTTAATAACTACTTCCAACCGTGGTTTTAATTTCTATTGATCAGCAGCAGCAGACTGATGAAATCTTTAACCTGCATAGATCTGATGTCATAGCTGCTTTTCCTTCTCTGACGTGAAATGACCAAACAGAAGTTACACCCAGTTATCAATGGCACATAAAGTTTGTAACTACAGCCAAAGCAAAGTGGACTGTGTTATCAGTGTTATTCACATTCATAAAGCAATTAGGGTCAAAGTGTATAAACCTTTCCGCTCAGGGACCATAAAACATTTCCTCTATGTTGTTGTTGTTGGTGTAATAATAGATAAAAATATCCAAAAGCTACTTCTGTATAGAGTACATTGTGTTATTGACCCAGAAAACGCAACAGGAAGGAGAATGTGTACTACTGGTGTGTCATAATAAATTAATTTTCTTTTTTGTGTGTGTTGGTGTACAAACCTTGTTGCTTTTTAAAATGTAATAACATAATTTAAATAGATTGTGGTATTGGAACTGGGCTGCTATCATTGGTACAGTACAGTACAGTGTTTGTAACAATATGACTATCCTACATAAAAATAGTTCAAAAGATCACCATCAATTTTTCACTCTAAAGCCTTAGAGTCTAGGTCTTCAACAGGGGGTCCGCGACCCCTAGGGGGTCTGCAGAGGCACTGCTGGGGGGTCCTTGGTTGATTAGACATTTTTTGTATATATATTTTAAATTTCTGTAAACACAAATTAACATTAATCCAACATATTTTTCGTAAAGGGATAAAGGATAGCTTAATAATAATAATGTATATTTATAAATAGCACTAGGCCGAGTTTAATTTAGAAAACATATAGTAGGTAGGGGGTCCCTACTTAATATCTCCATCAGCTTGGCCTGAAAAACGTTGAAGACACCTGCCTTAGAGTACACAAAGAGAAGCTAATAAAACATCAAACAGAAATATTAGGGTTACGTGTTTATTCAGGATAATTAGCTAATATTAGACACCTGTGAGAAGCAAAACTCACTGTACCTGTAGGAAGTTCATTTCAAGGCCAAACTAGAGCCTATATGTTCAGAAGTGTTTCCAACCAATATCGTGAGACCCAGGTGTCATTTAATGCCCCAGTTTGTTTAAAATAATCGTGGATTTTTCTCAGTCTGATCTTCACAACACATGTTTGCAGATGATGTCACTGACAAATGAGTTTTCTGAGGAACTCAGAAAAAGGTTTTTTGTCGCTCATCATGCCAAAATAAAACAATCTCTAAAGTGCCTGGTCACTCCACAACACATTATAGTCGGAGCGGTCACTAAGGAACCCAGGGTAACTTCAAAGCAACTTGTAAACATCACATGGACAAGGCAGAGGACAAGTCAAAGGACTACGGGGTAAATGTTTTGTAGAACTGTTTGGTTTAAACTTAGAGCGATCAGATCATGTGAGGAAACCCTCCAGAAGCAGTTCTGTTCTGAAGAATGAGCAACAGTTCCTCCAAGCCGCCATAGAGATCAGCAGTTGCCGAAAACGTTTATTATTCCTGCACAAGATACTGAAAACAAGGGTTCATTTACGTTTACATGTCACAGAAATGATGAAGGTTCTCATCTAAATACATACTCAAGTATAATATTTCTCTTTAATGTGTTTGGGTTGGCTTCTCTTTGTCTACTTTCAGAACTATTAGGACTTCCAGCGATTCGTCTTTGAGCAAAGCTGAAACTCTCTGGTCTGTGTCGCCCAGATTGCAAGTTATCGTTCGCTTTCACATTCATTTGTATGTTTTGCTATCGTGATTAAAATGAGAACCAGATTTAGCTGAGACACTTAATGGTTATGAAGTTCTTTTAATGACGCCGACATGTTTTAGTGACAGCGCTGCAGAACAGAGACATCAAACTCTTGCCTTGTCGTCACCAGAGACAAGGCGTCATGGTGGAGACGGCTAAAATGATCGTCGTGGTTTAACTTTGTGAGGAAAGTTGACACTGGTACTATCTATAATGGCACACCCCTGTCACCGAAAGCAACCACCTTCTTAATTATGTATACTGTTTCAACTTTGATTTGATTAAAAAGTTGTATAACGATAATTATATAAGCACAGCTCTGTGTGCAGTCGTTCCCGTTCCACACCCATTGCCGATCCTATTATTTGACAAGAGTAAGTACGCTTAGCAGTTCTGCTAAAAACGCCTAAATTACAACTCTGCAACTATTTTCTCTACAAAACAGCGAAAGCCTGTTTGGTCTTTGGCACACTCGGGAGCAGCTCATCACATCACCTAAGACAGTGGGTGAAGGTGTAAGCTCGGAGAGGTGTGGCGGCGTGAGGCCCTCGAGGGAATTAAAAGAAAACAAAATTAATCCGACGTACGTGCAGCCGGTGGACTGAAACTACACCGGCTGAAATGTGCAGTGTGTGTCGGTTAGAAGATGTGCAGAGGCTTTCTTTACCATATGGAGGCGAGGAGGAGGATGCACTAACCCCCATTTACAATGCATTACAGTAATCCAGCCAAGCAGTGACAAAGGCATGGATTACCGTCTCATACTGCTGCCCTGGAAGAATTGGCTTTATTTTGGTCAGCTGTGTCAGGTGGAAAAGGCTACACCGAACTACTGCCTATTATCTGAGTGCAGGTTCATGATGGCTGGCGTTGTGCACTGGGCCCAGGGAACCCAGAGCTACAGAGGGGGTCTAACTGGTGACTAATTTACCCGATCACATGACACAAAACATTGTTTACCTGAGGGAGTGGAAAAATTCACCTGCGGAAGGGAGTGGAGGGGAGTGGAGAGGAGGGCAGGGGAGGGGAGGTCAGGGTCGTTACAAGATACCTAGGTCAGTCGGTTCAAAGCGCTGGGGCGTCCATGTGTGCGGCCGTGAGAACCAGTTTGAGTTTTAGAAATAAAAGGAAAAAAAAATATTTTTATTCTGATTGTTAGAGGAATACCAGGGACCACATAGACATAAACCTATGACTTAAATGCAACGCTGCCTTTCTATGTATTTACTCCCTTTTAAGTTTTTATTTTTTTAACACTGCACCTATTTTACTAACACTAGAAAGCTCAGTGCTCCCCCCTGTGGATCCACGGGGGTTTTATCTATACTTACATATTTATTAGTTTAGTATTTCCACCCAAACCCCTTCTGAAACCTCTTCTCAGACACCTTCTGGTACAACATAAAAGCTCATTGTACTTATTTTATTTTTTTTCATTGAGGTGTCTCTGATTTATAGCGCTCAAGTTTGATTATTTTGGCCTTAAAGTTGTGAGGCTGGTACAGACTGAATTTGAGAAGATTTTGAGGAGGAAAAAGTACATCCAAAGTCAAACTCACTTTAGAGTTTCCCTCCAAGAACTTTCGTCAATAAACAGCACCAGTAAAGAAAATAGTAGAGATATCAACAAAGTTGTCTTGACTTTTGCAAAGAGAGAGAACAAAGCAAATCACAAATCAATCCGGCTGCTGCCCCCTGCAGGCCGCCAGTCACCTTACAAAATCAGCCTGAAAGTGACGCATATTTTCTTTTAATTTCATTTAATAATCAGAGTGATTACCACCCAGCTTGGTGTGCAAAATCACAAGAAGATCAAATAAACCTAGACAAAATGATAATTAAAATTAATTAAAATAGTTCTAATGTGTGTATTTCATTTGTTCCTCTGTTTTTAATAGTTTGGAATAGATTAAATCAAAAAGTCAAAGTCAGAGCCGTTTCAGAAGATTTTAATGAAATCTCACGGTTTAGTTGCTTCTCCTTCTCCCTTTTTATGGACACATATTTGTATACATGCATGTCCTGAAAAATGAGACGAAGGTTTCTGATCTAAATTATTCCACAAATCTAACCAAGCATTTCTGAATGAGCACGTCATGAGTGCTCTTTACGTGTCTTGGAAATGAACCATGAAGAGAAGTGGTCTCTCTGAAGATCAGCTGGTCCTCACCTGATGACGCTGAACCAAAGTTAAAATCTCACTAGGCACCGAACTAACATGGACACATACACGCTTCAGTTATATCAAGTTTGATATATAAGCAATGAATTATGTCTGAATCCGTCCAGATTTGATCAGTTTGACTGTCGCATGTAACCGTAGTATTTTTTCAGCTTTCTAAGCAGAAGATAACACTTTTTAGCATCTTTTTAACAAATTTGTTGTTCATACAAGCATTTTCCACCTTTTTTCTTTTATACCATGAATTAAACCCAAGCCAGTTTACAATTTTTACATTTTTAACCACTGGTTAGCAGAAAGAGATTATGGGGATTAAGGGACATGTCTAAATATTCATAATGCCCTTTAATTAATATTTTGAGTACAATAATGTGGACAGAGCTGTGTGTCACGACAAACCTACAGAGAAATAGCTCAACTGGAAGCTCTCCTCAACATAACAGACAACTAGCTCATTGGTCAGGCACAAAGTTACTACTTTTGTTCACTTTGTTGTTTTTGGCACTAACAACAAAAAAGCTCTAGCCCCTAACAGCCAATAGACCCAGTAAAAGGAGACGTCCAAGTGAATTTAGTTGAAGGTTTAGAAGGAAAAGAATTAAATATTTCTTTTAGGAGACGAAACACAGAACAAGACAGGATCTTAAGGCGGGGTATCACTACAGATTCACAGGGTCCTGATTCCATGTATTTAGAGATATTTCTGCCTTATAACTATTTAATTAAAACCAAGAGATTAGTTAGTTTTTCCATCCAGTGTCACGACTGCTGTGTGTCTTTGCTTTTGTGAAACTCTTCTCTGTCATCACACTTTTTAAATCCAATCATCTTTAATGTCTAACGGTGCTCTCAGACCTGGAGCTTCTGCCATGTTTTCTCACACATGAACTAGTGTCACTGCACAGTCTCACAAAACCCACACTGACATCTCTAAAGAGAGGATGCAGAATATGGTGGGGGGTTTTTTGTTTGTTTGTTTTTTTTAAAATCAATCTGGAGGTTGGATCGGGATAAATTCACCATATGGTAAGAAGAAAGTGGTGAATGTCGTGTTTCTGCTGCCCCCATGTGGCTGGAAAAAGCATCTGTAATAGTGTGTCCTCTATTATTGTTTTCTTAATTTAATTCCTTAATAAGTTAGTGTTTATTAATAAATTGTCACTCTCAGCTTAAGTAGTACAATCAACAGCAAAGCAGACAATAAACCCAAACACCTGATAATTCTGCATTGATTCGTTTCGATTATTGATCCCAGTGCATTTGAACAGATTCAGACTGAAGGCCTCATGTCTAACCGGTTCCCCTAAGTAGCAGATATACAGCTGAGACAGTGATGGCCGTGGCGGTGTAGGTAAACACAGCGTTATAAAATGTGTTTGTCCTGATTCGTTCTCCCAGCGTCCTCTGGGTCTCCTCCAGTCCCCTCACCACCGCCTCAGACTCCCACTGCTCCCCTGTCTCTGGCCTCTCGGTCGCCAGCTGGCCCGACCGGGCTTCAGCCTGCGGCCTGGTCTCCAGCAGCTTCCTCACCGTCAACATTACACTCTCAACTCTACCGAGTCCTTTCTCTAACTGACCCAGTTGTGGAGGGAGAGACTCTAGGAAGGACTCTGTCCTTTGGCTGCTGACGTGGAGGTCTTTCAAGGCTGCCCGAGACAAAGTGGGTTGGTCTGGGGTCGGACCTCCTTTGGCCTGAAGAACGCCGTTCTTCTGAGAGAACACGTCACTCAGAGCGAACCTGAGGCTGTCGATGAGCGATCGGAGCTCGTCCTGCTGTGAACGGTGGTTTCCTGCCTGGACTTTGAGGGCTTCCTGAAGACTCTCTGGACCTTTCTGGGCCTCCAGCAACAGACTCTTCAGCTCCTTGGGATGAGATAGGGGAATATGGTTCTGATACAGATATAACATAGAGCAAGAAACAAACGCACCAATAACAAGCTACAGTCATGGCAGTCACTGGGTTACGGCTGATGCTCAGGCTCTCAGTCTCCACTAAAAGCTGCTTATTCAGTCGGTAACAAAATGATTCACATTCACATCCAGAGTCTGTATCAGCCGACTGAACCTCACCTGGAGGCGAATGCGGTTGATGTACGTCGATCCCATGACCCCGATTAGGGCTCCGAGCACCGAGCCGATGACGGACCAGTTCTTTGTTCGTTCTGCTCTCGTTCGTTCCTTCTCGTGGCTCTCCCTGACGGCCGCCGAAAACAAAGCAAATTTCTCCCTCTCGGCACTTTCTGCGTTCTCATATGCTGTTCGATGACGCCGCTCCTCCTGCGGCAAAGAGGAACGGGTGGTTTATTATCAAATGTGTTTTTTTTTCCCCAGTTCACACACACACAAAATGGAAGCATTTTTCTAAATCAGTTGTGCAAATCTCTGAACATAAAATTATCATTTAGTGTCACATGTCAGTTAAGGGGAATGCTTTGTGTTGCAGTAAGTATTTATTTTGTTACCTTTTTGTATCTGTGCAGTAGTTTCCTTTATAGCGTTTCTAGTTGCACTTATGAGAAATCGAGATACGAGTTTCTTGAAATGTGTTTGAACATTTGAATGAATCAGTCGCTATTTTGTAAAAGCTCTTAAAAATTGCATGGTTAATCAGAGTTGTAACCAACTCTAAACAGCATTCTGCAAAACAATTGTACTTCTAGATAGATTACATAGATTACAAAGACAAACCTAAAGCAACATTTTTTTTTCCAGGCCCCACCACTAACCTGCAGCAGTTTGTGCTCCAGTGTGGCCAGCTCCAGGTAGTGAGCCTCCTCCCTAGAGACTCTGTCCAGCCGGTCTCTGACCTCCTTCAGCCTAACCTGCAGGGCCTCCAGGCTGGTGTGTGCCTCTCGTACCATCCCCCTGGCGATCATGAATGCAGCCTCAGCCTGGAAGAAACACACATCATTAAAACAGCAGTCAAACAAGACGCCTGTGAACATTCTCAGTCATCCAGGTCATGGTATATCCAAAAAGCAAGGAAAGCAAGGGACTGGTAGGATGTTTGAGGTTTTAATAGGGAACCGTGTGGGTTTATATTGCACCAATTTCTAGTAAAGCAAGTTGTGGATGGATTAAACGCCCAGAGTTTCCTATTTAAACCTCAAACTTCCCACCAGTCCCTTGGAACTGAAGAAGCTACTCAGATTAGTGGCAAAACGTCTTCTCTAAACTCAATAAGTCCTGTTGCTTTTTTTTTAACACTTTTAGGATACTTAAAGAGATGTCTACATGAATGCAGTCCAACGTTTAGAAAGCAATTAATCTGTGTTTCTCAGATTATTTTCTTCCTCAGTCACTAAATAAGTGTGGGGAGATTGAACTTGGAAGTGGAGATTCGTCTTACTGTCTGCTGACCTCAGTGACTTTTGTCTGCGCTTCGCGGACCTCGTTCAGCCCCACAAACTCCTCGTACCTCTCCCACCAGTAGTTGACCGTGACTGTGACCGTCTGAGCCGACTTCTGACTCCACTGCCGCCCCAACCCACCTGCATGCTGGATGAGAGCAGGAGGGGAGAAGGAAGATAAGAAAAAAGTTGTGTTTTCTTCTACAGTGTTCAAAATGAACTGGAAGAGGACGTTTCTGTACCTGTAAGGCAGCCAGGGCGCGCTCCTTCATCACCTCAGCTCCCCCCTTCCCATCAGGAGGGGAGGGGTTAGCAGGTGGAGGTGAGCCAGGCTGATGCTGAGCGCTATAGGTCCGGACCAAAGCATTTCTGCCGGGTAGGGTGAAGCGGGACAGACAACATGAGCCATGAGCCCAGAGATACACCTGAGCTCCTCTGTACCTGAAACAGCAAAACCGTTGTCAGTCACATTATACTTCTACACAGAACCGTGAACAAAAAGTGCACATGAACTGTACCTCATTGAGAAGCAGCTGTCAGAAGAGCAGCTTCAGGGCTGTCACAACTTCACCGTCACTGCAGCTTCAGAGCAAACACTAGTGGGACATGCACCTGTGATGACAACAAGTAAAAACCTATATTAGACAAACAAGGGTTAAGACATCTCATTAGAATAACAAGCTAGAGGTGTGCGATTGAAAAAATACTGTATCTTGCTTTTTACTGCTGAAACTTACTTTCATTTAAATGCATTTTAACATCTCAAAGGAGATACTGTTATGAGTGCAGTTTATAAGGTTCCCGACGTTCTGCTCATTAAAGATTTGATACTTATAACTAAAATAAATTATATTTGAATCCCAAGGTTAACTTCCTACTCCTATGCACCTGCTACTAAATGTACAAACTACACGAAAACACGATTAATATGGACTCTATACATCATATACACTCTCTACGGCATCAGATTAATAACCCAACGGAGTGTAGGAAAACAATAAATACTTTATAGGAACTGTTAAAATCATGAATTAACTGGCTAGCCTTTAGCTCCACGTTGCTAACCGGTTTTATTCTCACTCTATTCCTGTTAGTTTAAAAGTCTTCTGTCGTGTCCTTTCGTAGTTTTATTCACACGGCCAATATAAACATACGTATTTTCTTCAGCTCTGTCAGAGGATACATGTCACACATACCAGACGTCCTTTAGCTGATTAGTTTTCATTTTGATGTCAAATGAAACAGCTACTTCTTCTTCTCCTTCTTGTTCTTCTTCTTCTTCGTGTGTACTGGTGGTTCTCGTCTGTCTCTTCGGTGCGTTACCGCCACCTTTTGTTACGGAGCTTTGTCTCTAACAATAATTTTAGCTGAGGTTCCACAATTTAAGAAAATACCATTAAAAAATAAAACCATAAAAAAATTTCAAATTTCAACCCTAGAGTTTTATTGTAGGATGTCAGAAAACTGTTTTACTTTTGTGAAAATTGCATGTAGAAAATCAAGATTAATTAATTTACTTTATATGGTTCCTTGCCCTTAAACGGTAAACAAATGTAAACATGTATTCACACAATTAGAACATAACCTTCAATTGTCTCCATTTCCTGAAACCCTTCACACAGCCCAGTATCATGCTTCCCGGCAAATTTTATCAGTACCACCTCTTCTTTCCTATTTCGCCCTCATTCATCTGAACCTGGGAAATATTTTTTTTGGGACAATTGCGACAAATCATTTAAGTGCAGACATGGTAAAATATTAGTAGAAGAGAAAAACCCTGGATGTTAAAAGCTTCTCATTTCTTGATACATAGATATTCATGTCTATTTTACATGTTTTTTATGACATGTTGAATGTGAAGCACTTTGGTGCAAATGTTGTTTGCTTCGAAGGTGCTATATAAACGAAATAATCTTAAACTTTAACACTCTTTTGCACTTGATATAAGTGCCTTCTTCTACTGCTCTCTGTATCCCACCTTTTTTGACACATTTGATACATTTTCTCCTTGATTGTACACTTCAATTCTGTTCTAGAAGTACTTAAACCCATCTCTACCGGTCAAACCATAGACCTTTGCCAGCTGGTTGAGTTTTCGTTCAGGCACCCGGCGGCCAATCTACTTCCGGTTTTGAGTTCGCCGGGGTCCTGGCAGCACGGATTAGAAAGACAGTCCACTCTAACTGACACATATATACGTCTACTTCTTTCCTGTATACCTTTAAAAAAAACATTACAAATATGTCTGGCAGAGAAGGTGAGACGCACTTTCATCCGAGAGTCAGATCCTTTCATTTCATTACGAGATACAGATATTCAGAGTGTAACTGAACTCAGATTGTCATATTTCTCTGGGCGTGTTAGCAAGCTAATGCTAACGGCTGGTAGAGAGAGCGCGAGCCCGGTAACGTTCTCTGCTTTCACCAAACTACATTGTCGATTTGTCACGTTTACACTTTCTGTTGTCTTCTTGAGATAAATACGTAAATGACGACGATGTTTTAGCCATGTGCGCACCACTAAGATCGTTCAAGTTATTCGGCGTGTAATTACGCTTACTTTCAAAGCCATGCGCATTGAATAAGCGAATGTGAATGTTCAGGGTTTCCTAAACGCACCATTTAAATGAAATGGCTTGTCCTTTAGCACTTGAGCTCTTTCGTAATCTTTTACGATATTATAACATTATCTCGTTTATTTTCCCACAGGAGGTAAAAAGAAACCCCTGAAGGCCCCCAAGAAACAGAACAAGGACGCGGATGACGTAGGTGCCCTGTCTTCTTAGACTGATGATTTTCTTGGCTGTGCGGATGGTGGCGAATAAATCATACACCATGACAGTTTGAAGTTGTTATTGTATATATGTTTGAAAATTAAAAAGGAATCGAGTGCTATAAAAATACTAAGTCAAATTTTTGTTGATCTCATGTTGGCACTTGATATCCTGGGAAATATTTTTTTAGGACAGTTGCAACAAGTCATTTAAGTGCAGACATGGTAAAATATTAGTAGAAGAGGAACAAATCTCTCAGTTATGGGAGTGAAGACAAACTGGATGTCTTTGCAGGATGATCTGGCCTTCAAGCAGAAGCAGAAGGAAGAACAGAAGGCATTGGAGGCATTGAAGGCCAAAGCGGCAGGAAAAGGACCTCTAGGTAAGACCCGGGAGTGTTAGCGGTTCAGTTCTCTGTCCTTTCACTTGTCAAATTGTCCCCACAGGACTCTAAACTTTAAGCTGCATGTCCAACTGTCTCTGTAACTAGCATCACCATCACTGGATCAAGCCGCTATCTGATTTAAGATTTGAAAAGCTGGTGTTGCAGTGAGGAAGATTTCATTTGTTATTTGATTCAGTGCAAATCAAACGTTTCCTTTAGGATGAAGTTTTATGGTTTTCTTTTAATTAACTTTCGCTGCCCTGCTCCCTCTGGGCTCCCGTATAGTTCACGGTGTGCTCTGTCCTGCCACCTGCATTTACCTCCCACAATGATTGCAGCAAGTGGACAAAAAGAATCCAAGTCTTGTCAGTAGTTTGTAACTGGTTTGGTTTAGTGTCCGTAATTGCAAAATGTGTTTAGAAGCTGTTGTGACTGAAGGCAGCAGCACTGTCAAATTATTACAGCATCTTAGATGGAGACATTTAGACGAGTTAGAGAGATGTTGTGAACTACGAGGTGACGCACAAGGCCACGATGGTACACAAACGCCCATTACATCACAATCTGTAGCGGGACCATTTCAAGTAGTATCTTATATGACAAGCCCAGTGAAAAGCTATTACAGATGCAGTTTTTCAAAAATATTGTGCCCATTCATACAGCATCCATATGCTAAAAACCTCTTGATTGCATAGTTAATGCATCATTGTCTCAAGAAGGGAAACACTATTTTTATTTAAGAGCGTCTGCTAAATGTTACTGATGACTGGACTTTGCTGGACTCTTGTCTACTGAAAGCACAAGCTTCTAGGAACAAACACATGTAGCTTTAGTTTCCGTAGCTGTTGCATAGAACATTATTAGTTCTGCGCAAAGCAACCTCTGATTTACTGTACAGAGATTTATTTCAGTTTACTAATGTTGAACTAATGTTTAATTTTCTGTCTCTTCTTTCCACCAGGTGGCGGTGGTCTGAAAAAATCTGGCAAGAAGTGAAATCTGCTGCTGATGTTATTTGTCTGCTCCTGGCCTCCCCACCTCACATGGGGTGTATGTTATTTTGTTGTGTTTAATATGGACCCAGATTTCCGACCTGCCTCTGCAGCGGAGAACAGGAAATAAATTTTACAGTATATTTAACATATTTACGAGTCAGGCCCAGAACGCACATCATAGTTTCCCAATGATGCTGAATTAGAGGTTTCACAGTTTATTCTTCTCTACCACCTGAGCAAAGTCTTCACACCCAGTACAGAAATGCAGATTTGCATCTTTAGAAATGGTATTTACTTTGATATGAAACATCAGCTCATGTTTTTTTGTTCTGTTTTTTTGTTGTATTATAAAGGAGATACCAATAAAGTTTTGTAATTACCACTTGTCATTTTAATTCTTGGTTTATTGAAAAGGGGCTCAAATGTAAAGCTATGAGTAGTTTGACAGTGGTGATAAGCATTTCTTTTTAAACGTTTTTCAATATCCGCATGTGATCTGTATCTTCAAGTCCTCACAGATCTTTTCCTCCTGATAAGAACAAACATCTGTAGCTTAAACTTAAGCAAACTTTGAACTACAGCAGTGGTGATGTGCCAAGTTTTTGCAGACAGTGGTAGACTTTTACAAATTAAGAAACCTTTTCACAGCAGGTTCCTTCCAACCCATGGCATAAACACTAAAATTAGGAATTAAATTAACCGTGCAGCATATTGAACAAAACTCAATTATCGGCCAGTCTGGTTGTTATTGTGATTAAGAATAATTGGGGGTTTCTGATCCAACTAAAATTGTCCTTTTTTAAATTGGAATTAATGTTTCTACTGTTACGGTTCCATCAGTTTGAGTCTACAATGACTTTTTAGACTAAGATACTATATGTTCAAAGACTCATTAATATGAGTTTGGAGTGAAAAGCGTTGACACGGCACCTGGTTGATGTTTTATTACAGTGCAGCACTTACAGTAAAACGTTTCTCCAGTTTTTCAGTGCAGAACTGTGAGGACTCACTGTGAAAATTGGTATTAAATAGATGTGAACTTTAAAAAAATAACATCTGGTTCTGAGTTGAGAATCATCACTGAATTACACAACGTTTCTTATGATGAGGCAAAAACTAAAACTAAAAAATGGCTGTAACAATATATGCAAACTTGATACTATCATTCAGTCAAAACTCATCCTAGAAATCATCCAGAGGATCAGATACATGCAGCGATCCAACATGCACTCATGGGCACAATAAAGCAAACCAAGAACCACCACGTTGCTCTCTGTAATGTGATGAGTTCAGGTAGGAGTTAAATGTTCTGTCTTTTGGTTCCGAGCTGCATCTAAACAGGGTTCTTCTTGGCCATCTTCATCCGGAGAATCTGGATCTCCAGGTTGAGCTTCTCTCTCTCCAGCAGCAGGTTTCCACGTTTTAGCTCCATTAGATCTTCATCCACGACCACAAGCCTCGGCTTCTCCTCTTCCTCCACGCCTGGAGAAGAAAAAAAATAATAATTTAAAATGAAGGATAAAAATACATGAGTATGTAAGCATGACTGTATGAAGTTTATCTGAGTTACCGTCAGGATTGTCTATTGTGTTGGTTATGGACTTCAGCTCCACCTCCACAGGATAATGATCGCTCACTTCCAGGGCCTGGAAAATATTTATTATTGATGTAAATGTTATTTATTAACTGACAAACAGTGAAAATTAATGTGAGCCAAGTGAGGACATAACCAAACCAGCTCAAACTATTACATCATGGCAATTTTTTAGCTTATTAGCTTTTTAGCTATTTTATGCATAGTAGTTACAATGAAGCCACTCCACCAACTTTTCTCTGCCTCATCCCTTAGGATTGGGGTTAGTACACTTGTAAAGTTGGACTACCAGACAGCTGACATTTCATTAGCTTAGCATCCATTAATAAACTAACAGTTTGTTATTCTATGAAGCCATTCAAGGAGCTTTCCTCTATCTCATCCTTTAGGCAAACACATTTTTTTTGTCAGCATCCAAACAATCATAACCACAAAGATTTGGCGTTATCGATTAATATGTAAAATCCAACTGTCGTGTTGATGCAAATGACACATCACATGCATGTATTCAGAGATATGAATGCCGCGTGTGACATCAACATTTCCCTGAATTCACCCCTTTGACCCTCGTGATAAGTATGAACGGAGCAATACCAGACCTGCTCCTCGGTGAGTCTGAATGCCTCCTGGAAGTTGAAGGGTTTGGCTGAGTTTGGTACGATGGCCTTGAGCATGTCGTCTCCATAGACCACGATCCTGAACACACACACACACAGACACACACACAACATGTGATTTATTCATGTTATTCAAACTGGAAAGAGAAATTCATCTCGCAGCAGCCAGCCATGAAAAAACACGCTACAAAAACCAACTACAACTGCACAGATTATAAAGAAACAACCCAAAGGTGTAGATTTTCCACCTTATTGTCTGCAAATGTTCAAAGTCACCCATGTCACCGTATATCCAAAAAACAAGCTGAAACAAAGGCAACAGAACTTGTAAAGTTTCTTGATGATGTTCCATCCAAGTACTTCCTTAAGTTTTAAATGAAACTGGGGATTGTATGATCCTCGTCAGACAAGTTTCAGGTGGACAACAACCATAGATGTTTTTAATAAAACTAATAAAACTCCCTTGAAGAAGCTCCATCGATGAAACATCTTCATTCATCTCCCATCTCCACATTTTTCAAAAAAAAGTTTTGGATCTTAATACCCATTTTATGCAGTATGATTTGTTATTTCTTTTTCAAATGTTATCCATTTAAATGTTGATGGGAGAAAGGATCTGAACTACTTTTATATTACCTGTCATATGTGTGGTTGTTTCCAGTGCTCGCCGTGGTGTCGACATCGTCTCCAATCAGCCAGTGGAAGTTCTTGTCACTACGGATTCGGATTTTCTTCATGTCTCTCTTGGAGACGTACGAGCCGTCGGCATTGAAGTCACCGAGGATCATCACGTTCTGCAGCAGAGAGGCGGCAAATTAGAAACACTCTCATGACAAAAAGCTACACCATGAGCTGCGGAAGCAGCATTAGATCACGGTGTGTCCTTACATCAGTCCTCCACTTTTTCTTGATGTGCTGGAAGACGTCGTAGAGTTCGTCCAGCTCTTTCTCCGAGTCCTCTGGCTTGGTGTGAACTGGGATCAACACCAGGTCCTTCAGCACTGTGGTGGACACACACTCATATCTTTACATTTTGACAGTTGCAGCTGAGAAGAGCTCCTCTGCAGGCAAAATTATTACATGATGTTTCCTACCGGTGTTGAGACATCTGAATCTCAGGATGTATGGATCTCTGGCAAAAACATCTCCTTCCCCAGACAACTCATCATCAAACTGATAAGAACCCACCAAGTCGACCATGTCGTCCCTACGGAGACAGTTTGTGTTACATTAATATCTAAACTACAAGTCTGTGGCAATGTGACATGTTGAAAAAAAAAATAAGGTAAAAAAAATGTATGTATGTTAGTGTCATTTTGTGTCATTTTGTCTTTCAGACTCTGCTACTCCTCCTCTTCTCCTCCTCGTTTTCGATCTCCAGAGAGTCTCAATCATTGGCTCCATCAGCCTCTTTGCTCCAGGTGGTTTGATTCATTTCTACTATCTTCATCTCTACTCTATAATGTCTAACCATCAAAATATTCAACCTCACAAACTCATTAAGAACGGTTTTGCTTGTCATCTGTATGCAGCCATGGCCATCCTCAAACACATCCTGCTACGTTATAAGAAATTCACCCCACAGAAGAGTTCTCCAACCCACTCCAGGTTAGTCAGCATACTGAGTTGTTAAGGACTGTAAAACTTCTGTAATATTTACTCCTATCAGGCAAACTGCTTTTTGTTTCTAAATGCTCTCTTCTTATAAAAACTGTTCTGGTGAGCTGTTGTGCAGAGGTCAAACCCACTTATGAAAGGTGAACTCTCACCTGTACAGGAACATGAACTGCTCCTTGTAGCGCGTTCGGCCCAGACGAGTGCTGATCTTCAGAGTGTAGTGATGCTTCCTGTTGGATCTGAGCACACAGATACAGTTCATTTAATCAATGCTTAAATACAAGTAAACTTTCAACACCAAGTGTAAATTCATACATCTGCGATGACCAGAGGATGAATGAAGCCAACACTCACTTGTTGAGAGCTTCCAAAAGAGTTGTTACAGACGTCCCGCTGGCGTCCACCACCTCCAGGATCACAATGATGTCATATCGAGAGACGATCTGGGAGACAGAAACAGAACAATCAGAATTTCTCCATTTAAACCTAATAAAGGATTTACTTTTTGTTACAGCAGCTCCTTCTCAAAGTGTACCAGTGTTAAGAACAAAGAGCAGTGTAGGCAATAAGAATGAGTGAGAGTAAGTAGACAATTATGGTAAGAATACACGCATCAATGTAAAAAAAAATATAAGAAATATATATAACAATACGTATAAGTGAACCCGTGTTCCCAGTTTGTTACTCTATATGAGGTATTGCACAGCGGGAAATGAATTTGTTAGTTAGTTACTAACCGTCCAATAATATATAAGGAAATGTGGTCAAGTATAGGAAAATAAAGTGAACATGAGTTATTGTACATTATCAGTATAAATATGGTTATAAATATGGGTTTATGCACACTCAGAGTGAGGAGTTGTACAGGTCGATGGCCACAGGCAGGAATGATTTCCTGTGGCGCTCTGTAAGTCTTTTGCAAGTTGGGACTTGAAAAAGGGAAGGAGCTCTTTTGCTGGTGGCCAAACCAGACCAATCAGATGGCCAACAACCGGTCAGCTGATTCATTTGAAAAGTACACAATTTGCATTTCATTTTATTAGTAATTAATCTGTGTTTTCTTCTTTCTTCCTCCTGTGGTTCTGAAACAGCAGTAGAGATCCACTGGAGACAGCAGCTGTTATAATATTTAACTGCGGCCCAGATGATGGAGTGTGTGGAGACATATTTTAACAAGAGAAACTTAAAGCTGGCTACTTATACTCAGATCGCCCAGGTTGGGGAAGGTGTCAACGAGGTTTTTGTGTGTAAAGTGGCCCAGGCCATCTCCTTATCTGGTCTGGGCAGTTGGTTCTGTAATGGGTGTGTTCGCACTTGCACTTAAAGGCTGGCCACACTGATTACTCACAATGTTAATGCCAGGTCTGAACAGGGATTAAATGGAGGACGTGGCAGTGTAAGTCCGCCACGGTGTGATAGGTGTGTGTATTTTTATTTTTACCTTAACCACGGTGTTGAGCACATCTGGATCCGACACCTTGTTTTTCCCAAACTTCTGGATGTTAAAAGAAGCTATCTTCATGGTGCCTGAGGAGAACAGAAACAAAAAAAAAAAGAAGGGGAATATTTTTGGCATTTTAATGACTCTATTGTGTCTGAGCGTGTACAGGCAGGTGTGGTTGCGATGCCTGTGTGTTTAACAGGGCTTCCTAAAAGAGGGCAGCTTCTCAAATGAGTTTGCCTGAGGCCTGAGATCATAAAGCCGGCGCGCAGTGAGCTGAGCAAATATGTTTTGTGGTTTAGATACACAGAGTAAAGAAAAAATAATGTTTTACTTTGAATGGAGAGTGTATTTTAACTTCATTTCCTCGGGGAACAAGCAGAAATTTTAAATTATGATATGAACGGTGATGCAGCTGAAAGGAAGAATGAATCGGGAAATGCACCCAGTCTATCACTAATTCAGAGTGACAGACAATCATTCACACTCACACCCACGTCCAATTCAGAGTCACCAATTAACCTAATGAGCATGTCGTTGGATGGTGGGAGGAAACCGGATTACCTGGAGAAAACCATAGTACTATATGTTTAAAAAAAAGAAAAATATATAATATAAATATAAAAACATAACAGGAGTAATTTTAGTTTTTCTTGTACTTTCTCAAAATAACTGCAACAACTATTAATTGAATGAAAGAGGCCAAAAGAAGAACTTACTGAGGAAAATCAACATAAACTCAACTAAACAAACTAGGAGAATAAGTATTAGTAGTTAATTAAGTTGATTTATTTGTAAAACTGAAAAGTTTTAAAGTCCACACTGCCTCGGCTGTTTCATTTGCTTTTTAAGTTGGCATTAACCGCCTTAAATGTTTTTTACTGATTATTTCCAGCTTAATGGACAAGTGACTGGGTGGCTGGTTTCTACATTCTTCGCTGATCAGTGCCGAGATACAATCTGCATGAGAAAAACCAACAGAATTCAGGTTCCAACAGGTTTGGTCAAAGTCTTTGTGAGGCCCTTTCTTAGATCCCCCATCTGCTTTACATCAACATGGCACATACTGCACTGACACCACTGTAAATTCCGCTTTTAAGTCTGTCAGTGCTTCTTATGGAGCCCACCCACCCTAACAAGTCACTGACTGCAGAGCAAAGTCAATCCATAACCTTCAAGTTATATCATGTCATGCTGGAATCCTTTAAATAAGCCGCAGGTCTTGACTATAACACCTTCTTGAGGTGTATTGGTGTACAGTTTGGATGTATTCTTACTTGCTGTTCAGATATGTTGAGATGTCCCTTTCTTCCAAAGCAACTTTTTGAAGACAGCAAAAGAACTTTGCAATCCAATTCCAAAAAAACAAAAAACACCAATCAACCAAAACATAAAAACCACTTTCCTATTATTGTGTAGGTCTCCCTTGTGTCTCCAAAGCAGCCTTCTGAGGGTTTCCTGTGGTGTCTGGTAACAGAATGTTGTTAGTGGGGTCCTTTGGATCCTATGCATTGAGGGGAGGGGCCTAGAGCTGTTTTTCATGTTTTTTTTTTTTAGTTGTTCCTGAACCATCGTTGTGTGTCTGTGTCAGGCTGCGTCCTGCTGGGTGTGGCTGCAGCCATCATTGCTGTGGGGTGGAGGTGCCTGGTCTGGTCTAGGTGGGTGATTCATGTCGAAGTAACATCCACATTAATGGCAGGTCCCCAGCAGAACTTTGTGCGTCTTTAATGTTGTGGCTAATCTGTGTATATGCTGCTTTCCTCATATGCACGTTTAAATCTATCCATTAGTTTCTTGTCCTCTCTCTGTGTCTTTTCTGTACCATCTTCAACATATTATTATTTAAAACTACACCCACTTTCTCCAGCTCCAACCACAAAGTTTCACCATCTCATATAAATTCCAGTAATTTAATCTCAATATAATTCCAATTTTATTTTGATATTTTAAGTACATTCTGCTCGTATCACATGAAAACTACAACTAAAACATATAATTGTTTGAATTTTTGTTATGTATATAAACATTTGACACATTCATTTTAATGTTTCATTATTTCCACCAACGCATTTGATGCAATGTCAAACTTAATTTGAATATAGCGAGGAACGTTTTTACAGCTTTTGTTACCCACATAACAAAAAAAATGGCAACAAGATAATAACGGACCAAGAAACCTGAGTGTGGAGCTCAACTGTTTGCGTTTCTCACTCGTCTCACTTGTTGGTTGCGAGTTGTGGTTTAACAGGAGACTCATAGTTCAGGTCTAGGTAGCCGCAACTGGGGAAGTCGTCCAACAAGTTTGCATTGGTGCTGTTACACAAACGGGTGATCAGTGGTTATCACCGCTGATACAATCAACGTGACGTCAACAAACACAGTGTGATAAATACCAACGCTGTAAACACTGGGATCAGATATCAGTGATGGCCCGCCAAGTTTCACCTCTTGTGAAACAATAATACTGTTACTGTACCATAAACTGACTGACCTTACATGACTTCCTTACTCCCGCTGAAATGCGAGGTGATCTATTCTGATCTGGTGTTTACATGTACCACTACACTTAATCAAAACAGCCTCTCATCTAATCAGTATAATCATCATTCAGAAGAGGAGAATAGAAGAGTACAGTCTTTTTGTTGGTACTTTGAGATGTTTGCCCGTTCATGCCCCCTCTGAAAACCAGAAAGTTCGGTGTGCTCTGTTTATATTTTGTCATATTTTCACCTGAGGGAGCGTCAGACATAGCATACTCAGGCAGAACGGAGCCTGACATGACTTATAATCGGGAAAAGGAATATTCTACCTATTCAGTTTGGGCCTGTTTATTCCAGGTGGGGTGTTTATATGGAGCATTTTTATTTCGGGTTCGGCTTCTAAACCGATTTTAATTGGACTATTAGGCTCCATGTAAACCCAGCTACTGAGTACAGCGTCAGCACGTGGTCAGTAACAGACCCTAGCCATGCACTATTCTGATGGATAACACCCGCAGATGTTTCTACTGAAACCCCAACTTCCCATCAGTCTTTTAAAAACAAAACACTGTCTTCAATAAACGCAATGAGTCTAGCCCTTGTTTCAGCTTGTTTATTTGGATAACCCCGGCTGACGTTTCTGTGGCTCTAGTCTGAAAAGGATATCCTGCACCACTGGTACTAGTCGGACCATTCATTGTGTTGAGTCACCGGATGAACGAGTTGGTTGGAGAGGTTAAACCAACTTGCTAATCATCACAGAAAACCAGAGCATGAGAAGATAAACAGAAGTGACAAACTAAGAGAAAATTAAGCAAAGGGACTTCTCCTTTGTCATGTTTTTTTGAACACATTCATATCCGCAAATATTTCCACAACAACATGACACCATGAGAGGGGAGGTCAGCTCTCTCCAGCAGTAGCTCTTGTTAGTAGCTTCCTAGTCTTCGAGCTGTCCCTAGCTGAGCTAAAATAGATCAGCTGGGAAAGTGTCTAACTGGGTCACTGGTTCAATCCCTGGTTAATTGTTGTAATCGTTTGGGGGAACTCCAGCGTAGCTGTTAGAGGAGGAGCTTTGGAGTGAAGGGCTCTCTTGATGAGCACCTAACACCCAAATTCCTCCCTAGGTTACGTGAGTTGTAGTCCACTACTCTGAGTGTACAAATGAATGTGTCAGAATTAATAATATTCGTCTTCTAATAGCAGGCAAACCCATGAACCCATGTACCAGCTGGTTGTTGGCTGTACCTCACTGGAGGTACTGAGTTTCACTGGACTGCTCACCTGTACTACTGGTATCAGCATTCAGCTCCATCTTTATTATGATCCTCACCTTTATTTTAAGTTTTACATCGGTGTACAGAGGAACTGTTAATAGCACGTGTCAAACACAAGCCTCCAGACTGCCAACGCTCGTAAACAGCGTTCCTTCAGGCTGTAAACAAAGGTTTGTTCTGTCAGTGGGAACATTCCCTCTACACTTACTAATGTTTAAATGACAGCTTTGCACCTGACGTCCTATCGAAAACATCATAATACACACCAGCTTGGAATCTTAATTTTTTCAGTTCCCAAGGCTCGTTATTAACTGGCACAGCCAGGATCGAACCCCCTCGAACCCCCATTGGATAATCAGCTGTGATTGGTACAGCACACGCAAAGCAAGCCGGATGTTGGCCAGATGTTTCCCATGAGAGCAGATGAAACATGAGCTCTCTCTGGCTCAGGCCTAACAAGACACAGCAGCAGCCAGAGAAAACATGGTGGTGCGTGATGCACATACACTATGTGTTTTTGACTTTAGGGCCACCATCATTGTCTTTCTTCGATGAAAACACAGTTTATTCTGAGGACTTTTGTTTTCATTGTAACGCTACACGATGGTCATCTTCAGCCTCTGAAACCATTTACATTTATTCACGGTGGCCACTCATAGCATATTGATGATCACAAAACTTTTCATCTATCCAACTAAATCAAAAACAATGTTGTTTAGGATCTGACACTAATACATGTTCTGGCTCAAAACCACTCAGGTCATGGCGTTAGTTAATATAAAGGCTAGAACACCTTCATCCTTGGAGTTTAAATGTGACCTTAGGTAGGACATAGGAAAAAACACAGCAGTCTCCTGTGTGCAAGGCCATCCCTCAGTAGACCCATCTATCCACCCTGACCTCCACCATCTTTGTATGTTCTGGTTCACTCTCAGGTTTCTCACAGCATCTGTTTAATCTGCAGCAACAACGGAGAGAGCATTTAGCAGATAAAGAGCCAGATGCGTCATCAAGAGTTGATTGACACCGAAAGCTAAAAATAGCGCAAAGACTTAATAACACTGAAGGAATGCTAAAGCGTCTGCAAATCAGCTGACTACATTTCTACTGCCACTGTCCTTTTCCATTGAATTGAACTGCTTAGAAATTAGTGAAATGCCATCTGCTACTCCGTGAACAAGCAAATATATCTAAATATCAAAAGATTTTCTGCTTGATGAAATTACACAATCTCTTGAGAGGTGTAGCTAAACATGATAAGCACAGACATGATGGTAGCGATATGTCCTAAAATAGCCAGTGTACACAGGATGAGCCATGAAGATTTGGGTAACAACATCATGGCATTTCCTGCGTTGAAATGCTACACAGGAAAAGAAAGGAGACCCTAAGCTACAAGAACAGGCAAAGTTATTTTAGACCTTTAAACCAAAGTTTGATGTGGGTAGAAATTCTGATCTTTAAAACGGCCACCTGCAGTGAAACACTGTGTCAGGCACAAACATTTGCTCAGAGTTATAGAGGACATACAAGTCCTGCATTTTACTGGGGGCTTCAGGTTTCACTGTCATTTTATCCCTTTGTTCATCGTCCTTTGGCTGCACACCGTTAAAGCCAAACGGCAGGACAAGACTGAGGATTACTGCAGAAGTAAGAGCATGAAACACACCAAAGTAAACATGAGTGACACCTTGTTAAGCAGTAGATGACTAATGAAAGTTAGCAAGTTACTGGGAGGAGCAGGGACGTTAGGAAATAAAATCAAAGTAAGATATTAAAAATATTTGCTTTTTTATTCCACATATAAAGTCAGTCCTCCACTGAATCTCTCTATCGTCATGACAGCACCAAAGCATTTTTGTTATTTAACCCAGCGCACCGACTGAAATGTCAAAATATTGGGAACATGTCGCTGCAACGCAACACGATTCAATAGCACTACAAACCACAGCCTCCACAATGGATCAACAGCCCTCTCAGTTATTTGAAGTGAATACTGAAGCTTCATGAAGACAAGATTTACCTTGAGACTGTTACAACAGAATGAATTCACTTGTGTACTTAAGTCTATCTCCAAAATGTTTAAACCTCTAATGAACAGCCTGTTTTTTCTAGTTTCTACGTTACTTGATATCTCAAATTTAAATTATTGATAGAAAAACATGACAACCAAAAAAAGCTAAATATAAATATAAATACAATTATATTAAATGTAATACACGAGTCAGATTTAACATAATGAACTTCACTATTCCGCTGTCGTTTTAGTCAGTTAACATAAAGACTGTAGCACTTCCTCCACCAAAAACCTTACTGTAATTTTCCACCTGATTTCCCAGCCAGACTCTGTCATTGTTTAGGGACATGTAAAGCCTCTCAGGTATTAAACTCACTGTAAGCAAAGACAAACAAGCCGTTTCTCACCTGAAAGAGGAGGAAGACGAGGTGAATACGCTGCTGCTTAAGGTCAGACGAGGTTCTTTACACCAAAGAGTCAAATGAAGACAGAGAAGGCAGGAACCTTGTTGACTTCGCGATGTTGACTTCCCTGGCAGCCTGGGGCAAAATACTCTGCGAGGGTGATTGGACGAATGCCAACCAATGGCAGGAGCTGGAGAGGAAGGAAAAAAAAAAACCTCAACATGTGTCTCAACACCTGCCCATCCTTGTAATGTTTTATGTGCGACACACCTGTAAAAAGGAGCCGAGGCTGACGACTGGCAGCTACAGTTGGACACATCATTCAAGGTTGGCCGTATTTTCTGAAAGCAATGACAAACATATTAAAATGCATAATGAGTGTGCATGAGAGGGAGGAGAGTCTTGCTGAGTAGCGCTGCAGGAAACCACAGGAAATGGTTTAACCTAAATACACATAAACTTATGAGTCTGAGATACACAGTGCTTTATCATCTCAGCAAGTGCAGCATTATTGTGCTGCAAGTGTAATAATAATATAAAGTGTATGTTTTTTTAAGTGATCTCATGAGATTAACCTGACAATAGGTGAAGAAGACTTTTACTTGTCATTTAAACCGCATATACGGCGCCGCTGGCCACAGAATTCTTTGACATTTCTGCATAAAAATGAAATCACAAGCCTTGACCAAAGACAAAGAGAACCAAATAAAGGAATGAAATAGGAATATTATGCTTGTGCATTTGTTTGTGCAGAAAATGACTAGGACTATAAATGAATTTTAATTCCAAATTAGAGTCCCTCTACGTACTGAGACTCAGGTGTTTTGTTACAGTCCGATTTTCACAGCACATGTTTGTGGAAGAGCAAGATGACATAGACAAAGGACCTTTCTGAGCAGTTTCAACAAAAGAGTAGTTGTTGATCATCAGGCTGAAAAAGGTCATCATTCGTTTCTGTTACTGCTGCCCAAGGGGGCATGGCAGATACTAAAAACAAGAGTTAACTTACTTTTACAGCTCTCAGATGTGTAATTTTGGCTCACTTTCCCAAATTATACAAAGTATAATATTT